>NC_060197.1:13973519-13981019 GCF_021184085.1 Oncorhynchus gorbuscha | reverse complement strand
GTTTTGGCAAGTCGTTTTGGACATCGACTTAGTGCATGACACAAGTAATTTTTCCAACAATTGTTGATAGACAGATTATTTCACTTATACCACAATTCCAGTGGGTCAGAATTTTACATACACGAAGTTGAGTGTGCCTTTAAACAGCTTGGATAATTCCAGAAATTATGTCATTAGAAGCTTCTGATAGGCTAATTGACATAATTTGAGTCAATCGGAGGTGTACCTGTGGATGTATTTCAAGGCCTAACTTCAAACTCAGTGCCTCTTTGTTTGACATCATGGGAAAATCAAAAGAAATCAGACAAGACCTCAGAAAACAAATTGTCGACCTCCACAAGTCTGGTTCATCCTTGGGAGCAATTTCCAAATGCCTGAAGGTACCACGTTCATCTGTACAAACAATAGTACGCAAGCATAAACACCATTGGACCACTCAGCCGTCATACCGCTCAGGAAGGAGATGCGTTCTGTCTCCTAGAGATGAATGTACTTTGGTGCGAAAAGTGCAAATCAATCCCAGAACAAAAGCAAAGGACCTTGTGAAGATGCTGGAGGAAACGGGTACAAAAATATCTATATCCACAGTAAAACGAGTCCCTATATCGACATAACCTGAAAGGCCTCTCAGCAAGGTAAAAGCCACTGCTCCAAAACCACCATAAAAATGCCAGACTACGGTTTGCAACTGCACATGGGGACGAAGATCGTACTTTTTGGAGAAATATCCTCTTGTCTGATGAAACAAAAATATAACTGTTTGGCCATAATGACCATCGTTATATTTGGAGGAAAAAGGGGGATTCTTGCAAGCCGAAGAACACCATCCCAACCGTGAAGCATGGGGGTGGCAGCATCATGTTGTGGGCGTGGCAGCATCATGTTGTGGGGGTGCTTTGCTGCAGGAGGGACTGGTGCACCTCACAAAATAGATGACATCTCTACTATTATTCTGACATTTCACATTCTTCAAATAAAGTGGTGATCCTAACTGGCCTAAGACAGGGAGTCTTTACTTGGATTAAATGTCAGGAATTGTGAAATGTATTTGGCTAAGGTGTATGAAAAACCTCCGACTTCAACTGTATATCTTCCTGATCGCGGGAGGTGAGATGGACTTTTCATAAAAGCCCTGATAATCATATGATTAAAGATGATATGCAGAGAAGGAGCCGGCTGTTGGAGCAGCAAGCCTGCAGAGTATGTTTCAATTCATTCAATAATTAACTCCCACAACATCATCCACTGGGGTGATATGATGCTAGATATGTGTGTTTACTGCCTCAACTTCTACCCCGAGTCTAGTCAGTCTCTGTATGTACACAAACTCCCACTGTGAAACATATTCCTGTATTGCTTGTCTCAGTAGCTTGTTAGTGTTTTTCACTTGGAGCTGTGTGTCTGTAGGGCAGGTGCCCTGACCGCTAGGCTGCTGTACCGGCGCCGGTGTCACCACCAGGGTGCACTACAATACTCTGAGTCATCCACTTCTCTCTCTCTCTCTCTCTCTCTCTCTCTCTGTCTCTGTCTCTGTCTCTGTCTCTGTCTCTGTCTCTGTCTCTGTCTCTGTCTCTGTCTCTGTCTCTGTCTCTGTCTCTGTCTCTGTCTCTGTCTCTGTCTCTTTAGATGTTCTGCTGTGCTTGGTACTCTGTAAGCGATGGGGTTTGTGTGTTCATAGAAAACTCACACTGGTCCCCTACATGTCGACGATAACAAGTACCATCCATTAGAAAAAGAATCGTTTGAAAGTTAACTCTGGCTGCATAATAATTTGTTTTTCTTTGATAGACAGTTTTTCGGCACATGAAAGAGCAATTTTTCAGTTCTTGGAAATCTGGACCAGTTTTTGAGAGCGTGAATGAGAGAAATGAATGGTAATTGAATTGGCAAAGAGGCTGAGTTTATTCAGAGTGTAATGACTATGGTTAGTTCTCATGAGAGAGGAGTTGAGAGATGGGTTTGAAGGAAGAGACAAAACAGGCAAGTGACTTACAGGACAAAAATGGAATAATATCGTCTTTCAAAATACAATTTGTTGGAATTCGTCTGTTCATAATTGTTGGTTAAAGGGTCAAATAATTTGACCTGGAAGATACAACTTTAATAGCGCCGCGATGAGGCAGATGCTTTGTCTGTTTTTGGGAACCCTTGTCCTCTATGGGACAGATATTAATGACCTATCAATCCCCAGTACAACACATTGCGTAGCCCTATTATGAGACCGACTGTAGGGAGGAGCAACAGAACAGAGGCAGGCCTGTTGGAGGGTGTCTCACACCAACCATTATTCTAGAGAGGGCATTCATTTGGTGCTAATTAGTATTTTTCTACGGGATTGTGTGTGTGTGTGAGTGTGTGTGGAGAGAACGCTGCTTTGATTAAGTACAGTAATACAGAGCTCTACAGACACTACAGATGTTCATTTAATGGCCTGGAACTTAATGAGACTGGCTGAGGAGACTCCAACACACACACACACACACACACACACACACACACACACACACACACACACACACACACACACACACACACACACACACACACACACACACACACACACACACACACACACACACACACACACACACACACACACACACACACACACACACACACTCCCCCATATCACGTTTCAAGGCTTATTATACGACACTACACTGTGAGTTATTAACAGCAACATTAAATATGAAATATGGTTGTGTGTGTGTGTATGTCCGCTCCAATATGTCCTGTCACGCTGTGTTTGTGTAAATCCTGATTCTGTGTGCTGGCGGGAAGGCAACAGGCTGCCACTTCACGATCAGGGACGTGACCAACAACACTATTAGCGCTCTTTGTCTTTCTCTGTCACAGCAGTGGGAGCCACAATGCTGTTTACGATGTTCTCATAATGATGAGGATGATTCAGATACTAATATATTCTCTTTCCTTCTCTCTTTTTCTCTCCCTCCCCTCTCTCCCTCTAGGTGGGGTGTGTATAGCCCAGTCTCTGAAGATCCCGCGTGAACCCAAGCCAGGGGAGTTTGATAAGATCATCATGCGTCTGCTGGAGACGTCCAACGCCAGGGCTGTCATTATGTTCGCCAACGAGGACGACATACGGTATGTCGTATAGCCCCCCCCAAAAAAAACAAAAACAAAAACACACGACTACACCTCTGTAGCCTATCCCTACACCCCGACACACACAGCCTTGTACCTTTCTGTATAACAAGTGTCTGTCGTAAACTCCAGTCATCACTCCTCTCTCCCTCTATCTCCCCTTCCCCTTTCTCTTCCCTCCTCTCCCTACCCCCTTTCTCCCTCCTATCTCTCTCTCAGGCGTATCCTGAACGCGGCCAAGCACAACAACCAGACTGGTCACTTCCTGTGGGTGGGGTCAGACAGCTGGGGCTCCAAGATCTCTCCTGTGATTGGCCAGGAGCGGGTGGCTGAGGGAGCCGTTACCATCCTGCCCAAACGAGCCTCCGTGGACGGTACAGACAGAATCCATTTTAGATGATAAGGTTTTGAGGGGAAAGAGTTAAAAACACAGTATATCCTCAACAAGGTTGACATCACATCATACCAGATGTTTACAGGTCTGTATTTACATGTTATGTCACTCACTGACCCCTCCTCTACCCCCCTCCCCCTTCACTCTCCTCTCCTCTTCCCCCTCCTCTTCTCCTGCCTCTCCTCTGTCCTCTCTCCCTTCCTCTCTTCCTTCCTCATCCTCTCCCCCACAGCGTTTGACCGTTACTTCCGGAGCCGCTCTCTGTCCAACAACAGGAGGAACGTGTGGTTCGCTGAGTTCTGGGAGGAAAACTTTGGCTGCAAGCTGGGGATGCATGGCAAGCGCCCCGGAAGCCCCAAGAAATGCACAGGCAAGATACTATGGCACTGGAGCACAGGAGAATGGGTATTGGCTCAGTACAGTGGTGAAGGGTGGGTAGTGTAGGCCAGGAATAGTAGTAAAGCAGAGGAGTATGGGTAATGTAGGCTGGCAGAAGAGTTAATGCCCTATAATCATCCCTAGACAGGCTACTTAATATTAACTCTGTTCACACGTCATTGAGCATGGATAGCTTTACTCTCTGAGGAGAATGGTTTGTTCTATATGAACACCCGCTGTGTGCTCAGAGCTCTGTGCAAATGACATGAAATGATATGCAGAGTACAGTAGAGCCCCCTGGCTCGTCCTGCATGGATGAGTCTGGAGAGAAGTGTGTGTGACAGTGTGTGTACACAGTCTGTGCAGTTTGGGCTTGTAGAACAGTGTTTGTTGGTGTGTGTAACTGTGTGTGAAATAGTGTGTGACAGTGTGTGTTCACCGTCTGTGCAGTGTGGGCTTGTAGAATGGTGTGTGTGTGTGTATCAGTGACAATATGTGTATCGGTGTGTGTCGACACAACTGATATTTTGGTTCCAGATGAGATTTTGAGGTTTTTCAGTGTCTGATTCCATCACAGCTCGCTAGCCCAGTGTCCTGAAGGTCCGCTTATACATGTGGTGAAGAACAGTGGCGATCGATGCTGTTTAAGATTCATTTTTTAAATTCATGAGCATTGCCTTATTTCTATTAAAGCGTATTGGATGACTGTCATTCATTTTCCGTTCACCCAGCTCAATGTACATCGATAGGTTGCTACAGGTTGCTACAACCTAGCCTATGAATAAAAGTTTACAATGAAGGATCACACGGGTCGAGAGAAAAATTTGAGATGACGGACAGTGACACAGTCAAAACCGTCTTGAACACTCTTGCCTGCATCGAGCTGATCTAGGGTGTATTCATTAGTCCAACAAGTTGTAAACAGGAGTTTCTATTTGAACAAAATACGTTATGTTTGTCCCCGTTTTTGTTCCGTTTGCCTCCGGGAAAAGTTTTTCAACAGAATTGGCTGAATGAATACACCCCTGATCACTCATAAACACAGTTCACTTTCATAGTAGCCATGTTGTATTCCTTCTCGCATCTATGCGCTCTCTTCCTCTCACATTGTCAGCTGTATGTGACCGGGCTAAATAACCTTTCCAAGCCAAATCATAACCGCTACACACAGCATATATCGTAGTCCCCATATTAGCTAAAGAAATGTCATAGTCAACATAGCTAATAGAACTAACGCGTCAGTAAACAAAGCCACTACAATCATGCAGTGATGTTACAGTGCACAGTCAGTATGCAGTTTAGCAGTTACACTGGCGGGCCCCGGTGGCAATACATTTGTAAAACCGAAAGCTTACCATGACTTGGAAGAGTCCCCCCCCCCACACACACACACCCATTCTTCCACATTGCTACTCTCTTTTATTATCTATGCATAGTCACTTTACCTCTACCTATATAAGGTGAATGCACCAATTTGTAAGTCGCTCTGGATAAGAGCGTCTGCTAAATGACTTAAATGTAAATGTACATGTACAGTAACAGTCAAAAGTTTGGACACACCTACCGTACTCATAAAAGGGTTTTTCTTTATTTGTACTATTTTCTACATTGTGGAATAACAGTGAAGACTTCAGAAATATTAAATGACACATATGGAATCATGTAGTAACCAAAGAATTGTTAAACAAATCAAAATATATTGTATATTTGCGATTCTTCAAAGTAGCCTCCCTTTGCCTTGATGACAGCTTTGCACTTTTGGGGAATAGGTTGTGTTAGTGTTTGCAGCATGTATCAGTGTATTGTAGCCTGTGTGTGTGTGTGTGTGTGTGTGTGTATGTATGTGTGTGTGTGGAGGGGGGGGGGTTAAATAGTAAGCTGTGTGAGCAGTTTTATCTGCACCTGTCGCAGACTGCAGGACTATCATACTGACGGCTGAGTCAACAGCACCTCTGGACATCAGTGTGTGTTTAGTGCAACACTTTTAATCCAGGTGGTTCTCTTTGAGTTTGTGTATAAAGCTGGGACTTGCCCTTCCTCTCTCTCTCACTCTCGCTCTAGTGTCTCTCTCCTCTCTCTCTCACGCTCTCACTCTCGCTCTAGTGTCTCTCTCCTCTCTCTCTGTCCTCTCATTGTGAAGCCACTGTAGTAGGCACTCAGCCAAAGGTAGATAGGGGCCAGTGCTCTGGTGACTCTCTCTGGTGTGTCTGTGTATGGAGAGCCCTGCAGTGGCACGGAGTGTCAGAGTCGATTCATTTCTATTGCAAGAGTTCACGACCTTTGCATCATCAACATGGAAACCAATCAGCTGCCTCGGCTCGATCCTGCTTATTTGGGGTCATTGTCGTGACAGCTAGCAGTGTGTGTGTGTGTGTGTCTGCGTGAATGTGGGCCCTCTCCACATCTCTCTTGTCCTTCTGCTGGGAATACTTGAATACAGTGGGCTAATGAGTATCACCCTCAGACACAACCCTATAGACCTCAATCAACAGTTGTATTTACAAAGCACACACACACACACACACACACACACACACACACACACACACACACACACACACACACACACACACACACACACACACACACACACACACACACACACACACACACACACACACACACACACACACACACACACACACACACACACACACACACACACACACACACACACACACACACGATGTTGAGAATCTCTGCCTGAAACGTACTGGATGTTTGTCAGTCTTGGCTGAGAAGAGAGGGAACACAATGTCTCTTTTAGAGTCATTGATTCTATATCAAAACACTGCTCACAGAAGCACTGAGGTGTAACATATTTTCTTTACTCCTGTGTGTGTGTGTGATAGTCTGAAGGAGGGAGCCGTCAGCAGTCTGAGAGCTAAAGCTGCCTGATTCCCTCAATTTATCACCTGGTTGTTCCTGCGCGGGGTGATTTCCTCACAGGGGCCTAAACGAATCCGCTCACCGGTGAACGGGATTGGCTCTGACAGAGGCAATGAAGCAGGGGTCCACACGCTGGAATTAGGGCGCATGACAGCCAGGCAGGGAGGGAGAACACAGGCAGGGAGACAGGCAGCACATAAGCAAGCACGCTTGCATGAACAAACAACTTGGAATCAGGGCACAGGAAAGGTTGGCAGACAGATAGAAAGGGAACACGTTTGTTGGTTCACCTCTGTGAGGCTGAAGAATGAAGCACCCTTACCTCCCAGTGGGTGTTTATGTGGAATGCAGTGCTGCCACAGTTCTCCATTAAGACCCTGTGTATGTTAAAATAAATCATCCTTGAAGCAGCAAGTTATGAGCAGAGGAGTGTCTGTGTTCTTTCGCAGTCACAGCCACCCTGCCATCTGCTAGAGCTCTCTAATTAACTCCTCCTCGTTTAGTCCAATGATCACATGTGCCGGCCTATACTGTGTGTCAACTCACCCTCAATGGATGACATGGGGCTCTGGTTTAAACTCTTTCTTACTATAGTTGTGCTTGTGTTGGCTTAGTGTGTCTGTGTGTGCGCTCTTCTATGCATGTGTGTACATTACTCTCGTCGTAGATGGGTAGCAGAGCTGACTGCAGCAGGCAGGGCCGCCACAGTGTGCTCATCCGTGAGTGAGTGAGTG
>NC_060197.1:13826019-13971019 GCF_021184085.1 Oncorhynchus gorbuscha | reverse complement strand
GTGTGTGTGTGGTTTATGTCCTGATATGTGTGTATGTGGGAGTTGTTTATGTCCTGATATGTGTGTGTGATTTATGTCCTGATATGTGTGTGTGTGGGGGTTGTTTATGTCCTGATATGTGTGTGTGTGTGGTTTATGTCCTGATATGTGTGTGTGGGTGATTTATGTCCTGATATGTGTGTGTGGGGGGGCGGTTGTTTATGTCCTGATATGTGTGTGTGGGGGGTGTTGTTGTTTATGTCCTGATATGTGTGTGTGGGGGGGTTGTTTATGTCCTGATATGTGTGTGTGTGGGGGTTGTTTATGTCCTGATATGTGTGTGTGGGGTGAGGTTGTTTATGTCCTGATATGTGTGTTTGTGTGTGTGGGTGATTTATGTCCTGATATTTATATGTGTGTGTGTGTGTGAGGGGGGATTTATGTCCTGATATGTGTGGGTGATTTATGTTATGTCCTGATATGTGTGTGTGGGGGGGTTGTTTATGTCCTGATATGTGTGTGTGGGGGGTTGTTTATGTTCTGATATGTGTGTGTGGGGGGTTGTTTATGTTCTGATATGTGTGTGTGGGGGGGTTTATGTCCTGATTGTTTATGTCCTGATATGTGGCGTTTGTGTGGGGGGGGTTGTTTATGTCCTGATATGTAAATGTATATTATTATTATTATTATTATTATTATTATTGATATGTATGGGGGTGTTGTTTATGTCCTGATATGTGTGTGTGTGTGGGGGTGTTGTTTATGTTCTGATATGTATGCGTGTGTGTGTGTGTGTGTGTGTGTGTTTATATCCTGATGTGTGTGTGTGTGGGTGATTTATGTTCTGATATGTGTGTGTGTGGGTGATTTATATCCTGATATGTGTGTGTGTGTGTGTGGTGATTTATGTCCTGATATGTGTGTGTGTGGGAGTTGTTTATGTCCTGATATGTGTGTGTGTGGGGGTTGTTTATGTCCTGATATGTGTGTGTGGGGGGTTGTTTATGTCATGATATGTGTGTGTGGGGGGTTGTTTATGTTCTGATATGTGTGTGTTTGTGTGTGTGGGTGATTCATGTCCTGATATTTATATGTGTGTGTGTGTGTGTGTGTGGGGGGGGGATTTATGTCCTAATATGTGTGTGTGTGTGGGTGAGTTATGTCCTGATATGTGTGTGTGTTTGGGTGATTTATGTCCTGATATATATGTGTGTGTGTGTCTGTGTGTGTGTGTGGGGGGGGGGGGGGGGTTTATGTCCTGGTGTGTGTGTGATTTATGTCCTGATGTGTGTGTGTGGGTAATCTATGTCTTGTAAAGATATTCAGCATTGGTGTTTGTCAATGCATGATGTTGATAAAGGTGAGGTAATCTTGTGTTAAGTGGCATCTCCTTCTCAGAGACCTGGAAAGGGAAGTGTCTCAGAGTAGGAGTCCTGCTGATCTAGGATAACATCCTCCCTGTCCATGTACTCTTATTCATTATGATCTGAAAGGCAGAACTGATCCTAGATCGGCACTCCTACTCCGAGACGACTACATTAGGAATTTGGGCCCTGAAGTAAGTAAATCCTGTCCTGTACTGTTTGCTTTGTGGTACGGATGGTTGCGTTTGCAGTGAAAAGTGCTGATGGCAGCATTGTACTGAATACAGGTTGACCTGTTTCACTTCTAAACACATCACCTTTGATTGGTTGCTGATGACAGACCAGGTAGATTGTTTGGATGTGTCTTTTCTAAATGAACCCTCATCTCAGAGCACTGCAGGTATGAGACCCTTCTGGTTGGTGGGATAGCTGCGGCTCTGCAGAGTTATAGGGATACTTCCGGATTTTGGTAATGAGAGTCAGATAAACCAGTCAGATACATTTGTGGTTACAATTGTTGTCTCTGCATGTAGTTTGAAGGAAGTCGCTAACTAGTGTTAGCGCAATGACTGGAAGTGTATGGTAACTGCTAGCATGCTGTTTATGTGTGTGTGGGTGCGTGACTGTGCACGTTTCTGTGTGTGTGTGTGTGTGTGTGTGTGTGTGTGTGTGTGTGTGTGTGTGTGTGTGTGTGTGTGTGTGTGTGTGTGTGTGTGTGTGTGTGTGTGTGTGTGTGTCTGCAAGTTTGTAAGAGAACAAACATCTGCCTCTACAGCCAGGCTTATTATTACACAGTCACAATGAGCTATGCAAATACTCCCTGCCTTCCGCCTGTGTTCTCCCAGATTATTAAAGCACAGCAGAACGGGGAAACTTCCTTTAGCAGGGCTGGGGCTGCCATCGTCTGAGCTGACAGTGATTGTGATGGGGAAGGGAACGGCTGCAGTGTGTGAGAGAGAGAGAGAGCGAGTGTGTGCATATGTATGTACCCTGTATTTACTGTACATGTGTAGATGCGTGCATACGTGTGTGTGTGACAGGGCTGGGACAGACGAGGACAGACAGACAGTACACATGACGACTGCTGCTCCTCACCCTGCCAGCCAGTTAGCTAGGGGGGAGGGAATTAACTGTACTGATGCAATTGAAGGAAATGTAAAAGCATTGTTTCATGTAACGGCAGTAGCTCCACCAACCGTAGAGGGAATGCAGAAGGTATCTAGTCCTCCATGCTTGCGCCTGAAATGGCACCCTATTCCCTATATGGTGCCCTACTTTTTGACCAGTGCCCTATGGGTACACAATATAGGGAATAGGATGCACTGTGTTGAGATGGATGCCATTTTCTTTATTAGGAGCTCAAAAGGGTGATTATATGGTTGGCTGGACTGTAAGCCTGCTGTGTGTGTGTGTGACTGTATGTGTGTGTGATTGTAGGGTTTATGCTGTGTGCCTGGGGCTTCGTAGTGATACAGTAGCTTTCTCTCCAGCTTGTCAAGTCAAAGCCAGGATAGGATTCAGATTGAGTCTGATGGCTCAGCGCCCGTCCCCAGTGTTTCTTTACTGGCCTGGGTTATGTCAGAGGACTGCTTCTTTATGTTATAAGCTCAAGGCACTGGGAGCTCTCTCCGATTAGGATAAACTCACAGAGGCTATTTGGGATAAACTGAGTCAGTTCCTCTGTCGTCAGTGCCTACACCTGGTGGGATTACTGAGTGATCGACTGGATGGCTCCGGACCGTCGGTGAAGCAGTACTTCCGATTTGAGTGGCTTTTAACTGTTGAGGCTGATTTCTATGATGGCGTAAGCGGGCCCACAAAGTCCTTCTTAGTTGGTCTCTTGGGAAGTCAGCACCCATACCTTTTACTGGACCGTATCCTTCATATGGAATAACCAGGTGTGTGTGTGTGTGTGTGTGTGTGTGTGTGTGTGTGTGTGTGTGTGTGTGTGTGTGTGTGTGTGTGTGTGTGTGTGTGTGTGTGTGTGTGTGTGTGTGTGTGTGTGTTTGTGTGTGTGTGTCCTGCTCCTGCTAATGCATCACCTTCACGTGCAACTTGCCTGCTGTGTGGAAGCCGCTATAAAACTCAATTGGATTTCCTTCTCCTGAGCCTATTAATTCTACACAGACACGCGTATTGATTGAAGACTCTCCTTAATTCACCTATCCCGGGCATGTTTTTTTTATTTACAATCTTTTTGCTTTTTCTCCCCCCAGAAGGCTTGTACTGAGGAAAAAGCTGAGTTATAAGCTGAAAGAATTCAATAAAAAATGAGTTGCTTCTGAAAATCCACCCTTTTCCATTTTCTGTTGCCGTTCCGGCTTAATAACTTTGATGAAAACGGTAGAAAGGCATCATCATCAATTAGTGATTTTCATGTTTATGGATGAAGGAGTTTGTGCTTTCGCCTCTTTATGAGCTAATGATGCTAATGATGCTATCCGTTGCCTAAGCACACATTCGACTGCGTTAGAAGTAAAGTGTGTGTGTCACTGTAGATGTTTGTGTTTGTTCAAGAACAAGTGGGACCACGGGCAGTGTTTTCTCTCTCACGGAAATGCCATTATAATGTAATGTTGTACATTTTGCAGACACTTGGATGTCTTCCTCCACAGTGTAGCTAACTGTCCATCTGGTTTCCCTCCTCTCGCCCAGGTCTGGAGAAGGTTGGTCGGGACTCGAGCTACGAGCAGGAGGGGAAGGTGCAGTTTGTGATGGATGCCGTGTATGCTATGGCCCATGCCCTGCACCGGATGCACCGGGAACTCTGCTATGGATACCCAGGCCTGTGCCCAAAGATGGCCAACATTGACGGCAAGGAACTACTCAGCCATATCAGAGCTGTCAACTTTAATGGCAAGTAGAGCACGGACGCACGGACGCGCGCACACACACACACACGCACACGCACACGCACACGCACACGCGTACTGTACACTCACACACACTGCTCAGCCACTTCCTCAACATCCACTTCAACTCAGAGTCCCACACCACACCACTCCCTCGTCACACCCACCGTATCCATGTTTCCTTTGGCTTTCTCCCCACTCCTTATCAGCGGACATCTTGAACATGCGTTAAGCTTTGATTACAGGGGTTACTTTAGTTCATGAAGTAGTTCGTGAAACGATTGAGTTTTTGCCCCATTTTGATTCCCCCTAGTGTCCCCTATGAGCCATGATCCATCCTCTCTGAGAGCAAGTCCTCCCACAGTGTGTGTAGGGTTACATATGCTATTCCTCCTCAGTGATAGTTCCCTTTACTGGCTCTCACTGAAATAGTTAATACTACTCCTACTACTACTGCTCTCTTCATATTTCTCTACGAATTATCTTGACTTATCCTGCTTCCTTTACCTGCTAATGGCATACTACATGAATCTGTTCTGTACCTTATTATGTGCACATCGTTTTCTATATAGTGCGTTCGGAAAGTATTCAGACCCCATTTTGTTACATTACAGACTTATTCTGAAATGGATTTAATAGTTTTATCCCCCTCATCAATCTACACACAATACCCCATAATGACAAAGCAAAAACAGGTTTTCTAGACATTTTGCAAATGTATTACAAATAAAAAGCTGAAACATCACATTTACATAAGTATTCAGACCCTTTACCACCCACTTTTGTTGAAGCACCTTTGGCAGCGTTTACAGCCTCAAGTTGTCTTGGGTATGACGCTACCAGCTTGGCACGCCTGTATTTGGGGAGTTTCTCCCATTCTTCTCTGCAGATCATCTCAAGCTCTGTCAGGTTGGATGGGGAGCATTGCTGCACAGCTATTTTCAGGTCTCTCAGGAGATGTTCGATTGGATTCATGCTCTGGCTGGGCCACTCAAGGATATTAAGAGACTTGTCCCGAAGCCACTCCTGCATTGTCTTGGTTGTGTGCTTAGGGTCGTAGTCCTGTTGGAAGGTGAACCTTTGCCCCAGTCTGAGGACCTGAGCGCTGTGGAGCAGGTTTTCATCAAGGATTTCTCTGTAATTTGCTCTGTTTATCTTTCCCTCAATCCTTATGAGTCTCTCAGACCCTGCCGCTGAAAATCATCCCCACAGCATGCTGCCACCACCATGCTTCAACGTAGGGATGGTGCCTGGTTTCCTCCAGACGTGACGCTTGGCATTCAGGCCAAATAGTTCAATCTTGGTTTCATCAGACCAGAGAATCTTGTTATTCATGGTCTGAGAGTATTTTAGGTGCCTTTTGGCAAATTCCAAGTGGGCTGTCGTGCCTTTTACTGAGGAGTGGCTTCCGTCACGCCACACTACCATAAAGGCCTGATAGGTAAGGTATTTCAGTTTGACATTTTTTCAATACATGATATTTTTTTCCCTTTGTCGTCATGGGTTATTGTGTGTAGATTGATGAGGAAAATGTTTCATTTAATACATCTTTTATTAAGGCTGTACTTAATTAACAAAATGTGGAAAAAGTTAAGGGGCCTGAATACTTTCCGAATGCACCGTATGTTATGTAGTTCAGCTTTTTAACTAGTGGTGCCATTGGGTATTCATCCACTTCTCCTAACATAGTTTACAGCACTTTGTGCTTGCTGCAGATGGTAAACAAGTTGGAGATTGACTTGAGACTCAAGTAATGCTTTAAACTTGTCTTTTTGAGCAGTGTGCTTATTTGACTGTTTTAACCTTCTCGGCCACCGAAGAGCATAAGTAGGCGAAAACAATTGATACATCTCCAACTAAATAACATTAGATAGTTCACTTGAATATTCATTTTCTGCCTCTTTTAGTTACAGTATGGCAGTGTTTATCTCACCGCCTGTTCATTTGTTATGATTCCATTCAACTCTCGCAAAATTGCGTTGATCAGTCTAAAATGAATAATCAGCCCACGAGGCAGTTTTAAGACCGTAAGAGCATTAGGTCAAAAATGTATTCATACAGTGGCATTGTCGTCCAATCACAAACACCGAACAAACCTTTACACTCCCGTGGCTTAAGCAAAATCCAAATGGCAAAGATTGAATACGAATAGAACATTGTGAATACTGTAGCATCCATAGCTATAAACCGGACAAAAATATAAACGCAACATGTAAAGTCTTCATGAGCAGAAATAAAAGATCCCTGAAATGTTCCATAAACATAAAAAATGTATTTCTCTCAAATTCTCAAATGTGTTTACACCCCTGTTAGTGAGCGTTTATCCTTTGCCAAGGTAATCAATCCACCTGACAGGTGTGGCATGTCAAGAAGCTGATTAAACAGCATGATTATTACACAGGTGCACCTTGTGCTGGGGACAATAAAAGGCCACTCTAAAATGTGCAGTTTTGTCACACAACACAATGCCACAGATATCTCAAGTTTTGATGAAGCGTGCAATTGGCAATCTGACTACAGGAATGTCCAACGGAGCTGTTGCCAGTGAACTGAATGTTAATTTCTCTACCATAAGCCGCCTCCAACGTCGATTTAGAGAATTTGGAAGTACGTCCAATCGGACTCACAACCGCAGACCACGTGTAACCACGCCACATCTGGCTTCTTCACCTGCGGTATCATCTGAGGCCAGCTACCTGGACAGCTGATGAAACTGAGTATTTCTGTCTGTAATAAAGCTCTTTTGTGGGGAAAAACAAATTCTGATTGGCTGGGCCAGCTCCCTAATGAGTTTATTTCAATTAACTGATTTCTTCATACAGTATGAACTGTAACTCAGTAAAATCATTGACATTGTTGCATGTTGGGCTTACATATTTTTCACTGAGGCTTTGGATCTCTTGGCAGTGATAGCTAAGATATTGGGCTGATAAACACAAGGTTGCTGGTTCAAGTCCTACTATGGCCATTCTAGCCCGGATGAATACTAAAGCCACTGGTAACATAGTACTTCACCACCATTCTAGACAGTAACCTCCCTTAATAGAGCTAAATGTCACTGCCCACTTGACTGAGATGAATGTAGAAGGGCACAGAGCAGAGAGCGGGCCTGACAAACTGCACTTTACCAGACTACTTACTAGAGATCAGTAAATCTTCTCTCTATTGACTGCTGCTAGTTTTTCAATGCCGAGAGGCACAAGATGAATTGCTGTAGGGCTGTTGACGTTGTTTACATCTAGTATCTCGTCTTCAACAGGCCCGGGGGCTACTCGACGGGATTCTTTCAAGCTAACTACACAGAGAAGCAGCATGTTGTGTTGGTATCGATTTCTGCCCCTCTGGAGTTCAACAGGAGGTTAATAGGAATGATACCAGAGGATGAAATGTGTTTTTTTTGTTGCTGGGGACTGATCCCATGTTGTAGACTCATGTTGTTTTGTTTTGCTCAGCTACAGCCTCTCATAGCACATCATGTCTGGCATACAGTAGCGCGTTGAGGGCCGTTATTGGATAAAGTTACATGTGTGTGTGTGTGTTCGTGGTGAGCGAGCGAGCGAGAGACGGAAAGACGAGAGACAAAGTCAGTTGTATGTCAGCAGAGCGCACTTCTATTCAAATCAAATCTTATTTATCACATGCTCCAAATACAACAGGTGTAGGCCTTATAGTGAAATGCTTACTTACAAGCCCTTAACCAACAATGCAGTAAAAACATTTAAAATAACTTTCATAATAAATATTATTAAAGAGCAGCAGTAAAATAACAATAGCGAGGCTATATATGGGATGTACCGGTACAGAGTCAATGTGCGGGGGCACCGGTTAGTCTGGGTAATTGAGGATAATATGTACATGTAGGTAGAGTTATTAAAGTGACTATGCAGAGATAATAACAGAGTAGCAGCAGCTTAGAAGGGGGAGGGGTGCAAAATAGTCTGGGTAGCCATTTGATTAAATGTTCAGGAGTCTTATGACTTGGGGGTAGAAGCTGTTCAGAAGCCTCTTGGACCAAGACTTGGCGCTCCCGTACCGCTTGCCATGCGGTAGCAGAGAGAACAGTCTATGACTAGGGTCACATTCCTTGTTGGAATTTAGTATGCAGCTCATCTGCACCCGTTAGGAGGGCAATTGAGTCGGACCATCCACAGTGCCCTTGACATGGAGGGGGGGCCAGGGATCCATACCAATCAAATTCAACTTAGAGGAGCTGTGCTGATCCGATAGGCCACAATCCCCCTGCTTACCGACACAGGCGGAAAATCAATCCAGCGAGAGGAAGAGCCTAATTCAGTAGTGAGGCTTCAGAACAATCTAGGGAAAGCACACACCAGGCGTGGAAATATCTCATGCACACACACACACACGCGCGCGCGCGCCGGTGCACTTATTAATGATCCTTCCCCACCGAACCCTGCCAGAGGATCTAACCTTTCTCAGCAGCATGAGATTGGACACTTGGATGACCCCTCCACTGACCCCCAGTGTGTGTGGATATCCCTCCTTCCCTACAGTGTTCAGGTGTTATCGATGTGCTCTCTGACTCCGACAGAAACTCATGCTGATGGAGAGAGCACCATCCTGCTCACACACTTCCTAGCTCTATCCCTCCCTCTCCTCCCCTCCCTCCTTCTCTCTGCCCCACTCCCTCTCTCCTTTATCTTCTCATTATCTCTCATTCTCCCTCTCTTTTTTTCTCTCTCCTTTTCTCCCCTACTTCTCTCTCTCCATCTGTCTCTGCCTCCCTCCATCTCTCCACTTCTCCCCTCTCCCACCTATGCATTGCAGATCCAGGGGAACGAAGACAATAAGGAACAGTGCCTGTAGCTGCAATCACACGCTACCCCGCGCAGACTGCATCTGATACCGGTTATTCTGTTCTGTTCAGCTTGAGTCTCTACACCCTCTATTGTCTCCACAGTCATCTAAAGGACATTCTTGATCTGTCCCAAATGGCACCCTATTCCCCATATAGGGCACTCCCTATAACGTAGTGCACTATTAAGGGAATAGGGTGTCATTTAGGACGTGTGCTTTGTCACATGTCGAGCACTTACTTATTAAGCAGCCCACTTCAGACGTTGTGCCGTCACTTGATTCTATCTAGAGGCCATTGGATGAGTTGCATAGTTGTATTCATACGTGTAGGCATGCTGCAGATATTTCCTTTTTCTTATACCAAAAACATGATACGTCAGATTCGGGTCAATGATGATGATGTTTTCCCTTTTGTGTAGCTCTTTTCTGTTTCTCTCTCCTTTTTTGTCCTGGTCCATCACCAGTCATCGCCATGGAGGGATTGACTCTTGAATGCAAGCAAGATATCAATCTCAACTCAGACCGAGTCCCTCTCTCATCTAGAACGTCCTATTCTGTTGTTGCCTACCAACAACATCCCCTCTAGTACTGTAAGTCATTGGGACGACGCTCTGTAAAGTAACACATTTAGGGACTATTATTGGCCGAGAAAATCTCATTTCAGTTGCTGTCGGGCTATTGTGACTCAGTTTTCAATGAGCAGCTGAAGTAAACACAGAGAAATAGCCACAACAAGTCTTTGTACACTTTGTAGGACAGATATCAAAAGACATCTTTATGTCTCAATCGGTCTCTCATGTGAAGGAAGTAACGTGCAGCTGCAGCTTCCGAGGACCAGTGTGTCCCACCACTTCTGCTCTGATGAATACGATAGTCTAGGGCTACGTCCCAAATGGTACAATATAGTGCACGAGGCCCTGGTCAAAAGTAGTGCACTATATAGGGAAGAGGGTTCAATTTATACATTGCCTCTAGAGTGTGTTACAGGAACTAGGCCTGTTACGAGGTCTGCTCCTGGACAGGGACATTACACGTGTCTAATGCAACCAAAGTGCCCACACAGAGATTTTGCCATTTTTTCATGTAAAAACTGATGCACCAGCCCTAACACCAGGTTCAGCAACTTACCTGTCTTGTAACCAAGACTAAGGAGATGCTTGTGGACTACAGGAAAAGGAGGACCGGGCACGCCCCCCATTCTCATCAACGTGGCTGTGGTGGAGCAGATTGAGAGCTTCAAGTTCCTTGGTGTCCACATCACCAACAAACTGTGTCACCCACCCACCAACTCCTCTTTTATGCTACTGCTACTCTCTGTTTATCATATACCCATAGTCACTTTAACCATATCTACATGTACATACTACCTCAATCAATATAGCCTAGCAAATGTTATTTTAACTGTCTTTTTACTGTTGTTTTTATTTCTTCACTTACCTATTGTTCACCTAACACCTTTTTGCACTGTTGGTTAGAGCCTGTAAGTAAGCATTTCACTGTAAGGTGAAACCTGTTCTATTCGGCGCCCGTGACAAATACATTTAGATTTGAATTGATTTGATATATCATCTCACTTGCGCTCAGATGGGCAGGGTGGACATTTGTGAGCTTTGTCCTTAAAAACATGATCCAAAGTGCTAATTTCAGGCAGCACCGATGGGGATATTTAAGACCAACCAAAATCTGGTTTTAGCGTTTTTGGCACAAATTTTGACAGCGGAAAAGCAGCCTATCCAGCCGTAACGCAACCTGCCCATATGCGCATGGAAGAAGAGCAGCGTAATGTGCTATTGGTGTCTGAATACTTCGTATTTAGAAACATATATATGTATTTTTTTTAAATACCATTTAATTTTATTTGATGAAAAACCAAGCAGAGCCTCCCCTCCTCTCAATTAAGCCTTTGTCTGTCTGCCCGATGCAATCGCGAAGTAGTCAAGACTGTCGATAAAGGGTTTGGCTCCTGAGCCCGCTTGGAAAGGAGTAAAGCAGTGAGCCGACATTCCCTGTTTATCTCTGCATCGTAGGCAGGCCCACATTATTTGAGCAATACAGGTCCTATTTTGGACGTGCGTGAAAGCCCCCTCCGCGATGTAGGCTACGTATCCATGTCCATCAAGAAACGGAGATGAGAACCTCTGTGAATACCGGTGAACCGTGTATTTAGAACGTATCTCTAGCCAGTAAAAAATGGCATATTTTCCATTTCGGATGTTTAAAAACCCAAGCCCTCCCTTAGGCCTACTGTAACAAAGGGCTGGTTCAACAGCAGTGTCTTTTTTTATCCTGCCGATTTTATGACATCGTTACATTTACATTATTGAAATGATGGTGTCTGTAAGTGTGACACAGCCTATTTAAAACAGCCTGTTGTTTCGTTGTATTATTCACTCTCTTTTTAAGCCTCACCAATAATGAATTGAATCTTGCTTATTGACAATGATTGGCATGCCTATACTCAGTCATAATGCTATTGACATTAGGCCTAGCTCCTATACTCAGTCATAATGCTATTGACATTAGGCCTAGCTCCTATACTCAGTCATAATGCTATTGACATTAGGCCTAGCTCCTATACTCAGTGTGAATGCTATTGACATTAGGCCTAGCTCCTATACTCAGTGTGAATGCTATTGACATTAGGCCTAGCTCCTATACTCAGTGTGAATGCTATTGACATTAGGCCTAGCTCCTATACTCAGTGTGAATGCTATTGACATTAGGCCTAGCTCCTATACTCAGTCATAATGCTATTGACATTAGGCCTAGTGTCATGCAGGTGAATGAGGACCCAAAAGCGACTTGGCGAAAACAGAGTATTTAATCCAGAATAAACTTTACAAAACAAAAAGCATAATACTACACGTAAAGACAAGAACAGACTGGAGACTTGATCGAGAACTGCAGGTTGCCTCGGGAAGGCACTTGAACCTAGCAGACTCAGACACCTGCTCACCACGCAGCATCTGAGGAAAACACGACACGACAGGGCAAAACATAGACACAGCACGGTGAATTATACATGAGGATCCGACAGGGCAGGTACGGGAAACAAGGAGTGAAATAGGGACTCTAATCAGGGAAAAGGATCGGGAACAGGTGTGGGAAGACTAAATGATGATTAGGGGAATAGGAACAGCTGGGAGCAGGAACGGAACGATAGAGAGAAGAGAGAGCGAGAGAGTGAGAGAGGGAGGGGGAGAGAGAGGATAGAAAGGGGAAAGAACCTAATAAGACCAGCAGAGGGAAACGAATAGAATGGGAAGCACAGGGACAAGACATGATAATAAATGACAAAACATGACAGTACCCCCCACTCACCGAGCGCCTCCTGGCGCACTCGAGGAGGAATCCTGGCGGCAACGGAGGAAATCATCAATGAGCGAACGGTCCAGCACGTCCCGAGACGGAACCCAACTCCTCTCCTCAGGACCGTAACCCTCCCAATCCACTAAGTATTGGTGACCCCGTCCCCGAGAACGCATGTCCATGATCTTATGTACCTTGTAAATAGGTGCGCTCTCGACAAGGACGGGAGGGGGAGGGAAGACGAACGGGGGTGCGAAGAAAGGGCTTAACACAGGAGACATGGAAGACAGGATGGACGCGACGAAGATGTCGCGGAAGAAGCAGTCGCACAGCGACAGGATTGACGACCTGGGAGACACGGAACGGACCAATGAACCGCGGAGTCAACTTACGAGAAGCTGTCGTAAGAGGAAGGTTGCGAGTGGAAAGCCACACTCTCTGGCCGCAACAATACCTAGGACTCTTAATCCTGCGTTTATTGGCGGCTCTCACAGTCTGTGCCCTGTAGCGGCAAAGTGCAGACCTCACCCTCCTCCAGGTGCGCTCACAACGTTGGACAAACGCTTGAGCGGAGGGAACGCTGGACTCGGCAAGCTGGGAAGAGAATAGAGGAGGCTGGTAACCCAGACTACTCTGAAACGGAGATAACCCGGTAGCAGACGAAGGAAGCGAGTTGTGAGCGTATTCTGCCCAGGGAGCTGTTCTGCCCAAGACGCAGGGTTTCTGAAAGAAAGGCTGCGTAGTATGCGACCAATCGTCTGATTGGCCCTCTCTGCTTGACCGTTAGACTGGGGATGAAACCCGGAAGAGAGACTGACGGACGCACCAATCAAACGACAGAACTCCCTCCAAAATTGTGACGTGAATTGCGGACCTCTGTCTGAAACGGCGTCTAACGGGAGGCCATGAATTCTGAACACATTCTCGATAATGATTTGTGCCGTCTCCTTAGCGGAAGGAAGTTTAGCGAGGGAATGAAATGTGCCGCCTTAGAGAACCTATCGACAACCGTAAGAATCACAGTCTTCCCCGCAGACAAAGGCAGACCGGTAATGAAGTCTAGGGCGATGTGAGACCATGGTCGAGAAGGAATGGGGAGCGGTCTGAGACGACCGGCAGGAGGAGAGTTACCCGACTTAGTCTGCGCGCAGTCCGAACAAGCAGCCACGAAACGGCGCGTGTCACGCTCCTGAGTCGGCCACCAAAATCGCTGGCGAATAGACGCAAGAGTGCCTCGAACACCGGGATGACCAGCTAACTTGGCAGAGTGAGCCCACTGAAGAACAGCCAGACGAGTGGAAACAGGAACGAAAAGGAGGTTACTAGGACAAGCGCGCGGCGACGCAGTGTGCGTGAGTGCTTGCTTAACCTGTCTTTCAATTCCCCAGACTGTCAACCCGACAACACGCCCATAAGGAAGAATCCCCTCGGGATCAGTAGAAGCCACAGAAGAACTAAACAGACGGGATAAGGCATCAGGCTTGGTGTTCTTGCTACCCGGACGGTAAGAAATCACAAACTCGAAACGAGCGAAAAACAACGCCCAACGAGCTTGACGGGCATTAAGTCGTTTGGCAGAACGGATGTACTCAAGGTTCTTATGGTCTGTCCAAACGACAAAAGGAACGGTCGCCCCCTCCAACCACTGTCGCCATTCGCCTAGGGCTAAGCGGATGGCGAGCAGTTCACGGTTACCCACATCATAGTTGCGCTCAGATGGCGACAGGCGATGAGAAAAATAAGCGCAAGGATGAACCTTATCGTCAGACTGGAAGCGCTGGGATAGAATGGCTCCCACGCCTACCTCTGAAGCGTCAACCTCGACAATGAATTGTCTAGTGACGTCAGGAGTAACGAGGATAGGAGCGGACGTAAAACGTTCTTTTAGAAGATCAAAAGCTCCCTGGGCGGAACCGGACCACTTAAAACACGTCTTGACAGAAGTAAGAGCTGTGAGAGGGGCAGCAACTTGACCGAAATTACGAATGAAACGCCGATAGAAATTAGCGAAACCTAAAAAGCGCTGCAACTCGACACGTGACCTTGGAACGGGCCAATCACTGACAGCTTGGACCTTAGCGGAATCCATCTGAATGCCTTCAGCGGAAATAACGGAACCGAGAAAAGTAACGGAGGAGACATGAAAAGAACACTTCTCAGCCTTTACGTAGAGACAATTCTCTAAAAGGCGCTGTAGAACACGTCGAACGTGCTGAACATGAATCTCGAGTGACGGTGAAAAAATCAGGATATCGTCAAGATAGACAAAAACAAAGATGTTCAGCATGTCTCTCAGAACATCATTAACTAATGCCTGAAAAACAGCTGGCGCATTGGCGAGACCAAACGGCAGAACCCGGTACTCAAAATGCCCTAACGGAGTGTTAAACGCCGTTTTCCACTCGTCCCCCTCTCTGATGCGCACGAGATGGTAAGCGTTACGAAGGTCCAACTTAGTAAAGCACCTGGCTCCCTGCAGAATCTCGAAGGCTGATGACATAAGGGGAAGCGGATAACGATTCTTAACCGTTATGTCATTCAGCCCTCGATAATCCACGCAGGGCGCAGAGTACCGTCCTTCTTCTTAACAAAAAGAACCCCGCCCCGGCCGGAGAGGAAGAAGGCACTATGGTACCGGCGTCAAGAGACACAGATAAATAATCCTCGAGAGCCTTACGTTCGGGAGCCGACAGAGAGTATAGTCTACCCCGAGGAGGAGTGGTCCCCGGAAGGAGATCAATACTACAATCATACGACCGGTGAGGAGGAAGGGAGTTGGCTCGGGACCGACTGAAGACCGTGCGCAGATCATGATATTCCTCCGGCACTCCTGTCAAATCGCCAGGTTCCTCCTGAGAAGTGGGGACAGAAGAAATGGGAGGGATGGCAGACATTAAGCACTTCACATGACAAGATACGTTCCAGGATAGGATAGAATTACAAGACCAATTAATAGAAGGATTATGACATACTAGCCAGGGATGACCCAAAACAACAGGTGTGAAAGGTGAATGAAAAATCAAAAAAGAAATAGTCTCACTGTGGTTACCAGATACTGTGAGAGTTAAAGGTAGTGTCTCAAATTTGATACTGGGAAGATGACTACCATCTAAGGCAAACATGGGCGTAGGCTTGTCTAACTGTCTGAAAGGAATGTTATGTTTCCGAACCCATGCTTCGTCCATGAAACAACCCTCAGCCCCAGAGTCAATCAAGGCACTGCATGTAGCACCCGAACCGGTCCAGCGTAGATGGACCGACATAGTAGTACAAGATCTAGATGAAGAGACCTGAGTAGTAGCGCTCACCAGTAGCCCTCCGTTTACTGATGGGCTCTGGCCTCTTACTGGACATGAATTAACAAAATGTCCATCAAATCCGCAATAGAGGCACAGGCGGTTGGTGATCCTCCGTTCCCTCTCCTTAGTCGAGATGCGAATCCCTCCCAGCTGCATGGGCTCAGTCTCAGAGCCAGAGGAGGGAGATGGTTGCGATGCGGAGCAGGGAAACACCGTTGATGCGAGCTCTCTTCCACGAGCCTGGTGACGAAGATCTACCCGTCGTTCTATGCGGATGGCGAGAGCGATCAAAGAGTCCACACAGGAAGGAACCTCCCGAGAGAGAATCTCATCTTTGACCACTGTGTGGAGTCCCTCCAGAAAACGAGCGAGCAGCGCCGGCTCGTTCCAGTCACTAGAGGCAGCAAGAGTACGAAACTCTATAGAGTAATCCGTTATGGATCGATCACCTTGGCATAGGGAAGCCAGGACCCTAGAAGCCTCCCCACCAAAAACTGAACGGTCAAAAACCCGAATCATCTCCTCTTTAAAGTTCTGGTAATTGTTAGAACAATCAGCCCTTGCCTCCCAGATAGCTGTGCCCCACTCTCGGGCCCGGCCAGTAAGGAGTGAAATGACGTAAGCAACCCGAGCTCTCTCTCTAGAGTATGTGTTGGGTTGGAGAGAGAACACAATCTCACACTGGGTGAGAAAGGAGCGGCACTCAGTGGGCTGCCCGGAGTAGCAAGGTGGGTTATTAACCCTAGGTTCTGGAGGCTCGGCAGGCCAGGAAGTAACAGGTGGCACGAGACGAAGACTCTGGAACTGTCCAGAGAGGTCGGAAACCTGAGCGGCCAGGTTCTCCACGGCATGGCGAGCAGCAGACAATTCCTGCTCGTGTCTGCCGAGCATGGCTCCTTGGATCTCGACGGCAGTGTTACGGCGTCTGTAGTCGCTGGGTCCATTCCTCGGTCGGATCCTTCTGTCATGCAGGTGAATGAGGACCCAAAAGCGACTTGGCGAAAACAGAGTATTTAATCCAGAATAAACTTTACAAAACAAAAAGCATAATACTACACGTAAAGACAAGAACAGACTGGAGACTTGATCGAGAACTGCAGGTTGCCTCGGGAAGGCACTTGAACCTAGCAGACTCAGACACCTGCTCACCACGCAGCATCTGAGGAAAACACGACACGACAGGGCAAAACATAGACACAGCACGGTGAATTATACATGAGGATCCGACAGGGCAGGTACGGGAAACAAGGAGTGAAATAGGGACTCTAATCAGGGAAAAGGATCGGGAACAGGTGTGGGAAGACTAAATGATGATTAGGGGAATAGGAACAGCTGGGAGCAGGAACGGAACGATAGAGAGAAGAGAGAGCGAGAGAGTGAGAGAGGGAGGGGGAGAGAGAGGGATAGAAAGAGGGAAAGAACCTAATAAGACCAGCAGAGGGAAACGAATAGAATGGGAAGCACAGGGACAAGACATGATAATAAATGACAAAACATGACACCTAGCTCCTATACTCAGTGTGAATGCTATTGACATTAGGCCTAGCTCCTATACTCAGTGTGAATGCTATTGACATTAGGCCTAGCTCCTATACTCAGTGTGAATGCTATTGACATTAGGCCTAGCTCCTATACTCAGTGTGCATGCTATTGACATTAGGCCTAGCTCCTATACTCAGTGTGAATGCTATTGACAGTAGGCCTAGCTCCTATATCAGTGTGAATGCTATTGACAGTATGCCGAGCTCCTATACTCAGTCATAATGCTATTGACAGTAGGCCTAGCTCCTATACTCAGTCATAATGCTATTGACAGTAGGCCTAGCTCCTATACTCAGTCATAATGCTATTGACAGTAGGCCTAGCTCCTATACTCAGTCATAATGCTATTGACAGTAGGCCTAGCTCCTATACTCAGTCATAATGCTATTGACAGTAGGCCTAGCTCCTATACTCAGTCATAATGCTATTGACAGTATGCCGAGCTCCTATACTCAGTCATAATGCTATTGACAGTAGGCCTAGCTCCTATACTCAGTCATAATGCTATTGACAGTAGGCCTAGCTCCTATACTCAGTCATAATGCTATTGACAGTAGGCCTAGCTCCTATACTCAGTCATAATGCTATTGACAGTATGCCGAGCTCCTATACTCAGTCATAATGCTATTGACAGTAGGCCTAGCTCCTATACTCAGTCATAATGCTATTGACAGTAGGCCTAGCTCCTATACTCAGTCATAATGCTATTGACAGTAGGCCTAGCTCCTATACTCAGTCATAATGCTATTGACAGTAGGCCTAGCTCCTATACTCAGTCATAATGCTATTGACAGTAGGCCTAGCTCCTATACTCAGTCATAATGCTATTGACAGTATGCCGAGCTCCTATACTCAGTCATAATGCTATTGACAGTAGGCCTAGCTCCTATACTCAGTCATAATGCTATTGACAGTAGGCCTAGCTCCTATACTCAGTCATAATGCTATTGACAGTAGGCCTAGCTCCTATATCAGTGTGAATGCTATTGACAGTAGGCCTAGCTCCTATACTCAGTCATAATGCTATTGACAGTAGGCCTAGCTCCTATATCAGTGTGAATGCTATTGAGGGGTCTACATTTGAACTGACCACGATTTAACCGACTAACGATAACTGACTAACATTAGAATTGGAGTTGATTCCATGAAAGACACAACTTGAAGTCAGCACATATTTTGCCGCGGAGCACGTTCTGATTGGCCAGTGAGGGGCCAAGCCTCGACACACCCCCACAGCCTGTTTATTCATCAAAACCCATGCCTTTCGAGCCAACGCCAGCAAGTGTGCCGATAATTAGTGATTAGTGAAAATAAGCAAAAAATTTTCGGACACATCCCTGAGCCTATAGAGTTACCACCTGCGCTTAGATTTACCATTGCGCAAGGTTTGTTAAAACAGAGCCCAGAATGGTGTGACATGACGCATAGTGCCTCCCACAACCCAGGCCACCTCCATTGTCCTCGGGCGGTCCAATGAATAGCTCGATAAGGTCTTCACTCTTCACCGTCAATGTTCATCTCTTCCCTTTAAAAAAAAAATATTCCTGAAAATATTTCCAAGGTCCCCTCCTTTTCAGTCTGATGAGAAACCTTAATTGTAGTTCCGTGCGTGGGAAGGAAGGAATAAAAACACCTTACAGCCTGTTCTTTCACTTTCGCACAGGGGTTAAACTTTGACAGGATACATTCAACTAAAACTGCAAAACCTTTTAGAAAAAATATATATATATATATATATATTTTTTAGACAATGGAACTTTTCAGAAAATCTCCAATGGATTTCGTTCACCTCCGCACTTCCTTGTTATCTGTCAAATGAGTCATAGTGATACAAGCAGAGAGCTTTCATCCGTGTTCAGTGTTGAACATCAAGCCAATACCGTCTCTATTGTTCCCAGCTATACCTGCCTGTAGAGCGTGGTTGAATGGCACTGATGTGTCCTTATGATCCTTTATAAACTACCCTGTCCCCTGACAGTGTGGAGTGAGAGTCCCCCGCTTTAGCAAGGCAAGAAAACTCTACACAAAGGACTGCTACACTTCTGCTTTAGAACACCGGTGAGGATATTGACTGTATTGATCCAACTACTAACCCTCATAGTAGTTCTATGTTCATTGGAAGTGAACATGCGCGGTGTAGTGTGTCTCAGTCTTAGCATCCTGTATAACAATATTTTAGCCTCATCCACAAAAGCACCGGACGAAGGACATATAGAACTCGGGCCGAGAAAGAGAACAATATCCACTCACTTTTTCCTACTCTACCAAAACGTTATTTATTGAGCTAGGGCCAGCTTCTATATTTCGACCATATTGTAGTCTTGGTCGGGGCCACCCTACACGATGCTCTCCATTACCCTTCTATGGAGAAGGCAGAAGAGCCAAAACAATTGGGCCCTGACTCTGCGGAGTCAGTATGTGTGTGTGTGTGTGTGTGTGTGTGTGTGTGTGTGTGTGTGTGTGTGTGTGTGTGTGTGTGTGTGTGTGTGTGTGTGTGTGTGTGTGTGTGTGTGTGTGTGTGTGTGTGTGTGTGTGTGTGTAGAGTCGTGAGGGGAGGACACTGCCATGCTAGACCGAGCTATCTCATTACAGCTCATCTCCACAGGGGCCAGCTGCTCTAGCTCTGACTGCTCAGGACAAGATGGACGCCTTCTCTACGGGAACCAGTAAGGGCTTATTAACAAGAAATAACGGCTAGATGATGAACTTGAACCTAGCATGACAGCGATACAGATAGTTAGAGGGAGAAGAGAGATATACAGCACTGTGTGTAACATCTAGAGAGAGAGAGAGAGAGAGAGAACTAAAGTCTCCCATGTCCATAGTCCTTCTCTGTGCTTTGTCCTTGTATTAACAGTATAACACAACATCAAACTGTGGATGAGCCACCGGATGGCTGGACAGGGGAGACTGATGAGACTTAACTGGAAGGATGCGTCATTTGCTGCTGCTGCTCGCAGAAAGGACCCGCCAGTGCCCCTGTGTGTGTGTCCGTGTGAGTCTACAGCCGTCCCTGCTCTCAACGTTAAAAGGGCAATCAATACCTGGAGATAAGTTCAATAAGCCGGAAATCTCAGACAGCTGTTTCGGCGACTTAAGACATCTCTCTCTGTCTGCCGGGCCGCCACACACCGAACACTTCCTCAGCCCAGGTGACCAGAAGCTATCAGATTTTTTTATTTGACTTTTATTTAACTAGGCAGGTCAGTTAAGAACAAATTCTTATTTTCAATGACGGCCCAGGAACAGTGGGTTAACTGCCTTGTTCAGGGGCAGAACGACAGATTTGTACCTTGTCAGCTCGGGGATTTGAACTTACAACCTTTCGGTTACTCGTCCGACGCTTTAACCACTATGCTACCCTGCCATTGTATGATTAATAGACCGTTAAGCCATGCGGTGTCGGCGGTGATTGTACGTACATGCATCATTGTATTCACTCTAATGCAGGTTAAAATGCTGGCATTAGACTAACTGACAACACCAGGTTTATGGACCTGCAGATCTCTCTCTCCTCTGCCACAGTCACACCGTAATGAAATCCATTAGGCCTTAGTGGAGACAAAGGAGTTTTTGAGGGAGTGTATCCGTCTGCCATGTTGGTTTGTTGAGAAATGCGGCATTGCCTCAATAGCCTATCAGAGTTGTGTGTGTGTGTGTGTCTGCTAAAGTCGGTGAACAGAGGAGGTATATCTGCTATGGCAGCTGGTCTCTCTAGCCTCCTGGATACATGCTGCTGCCTTCTCTTTTTCATTATGCACACTAACAATGCTGCTCTAGGACTCCTCTCTCTCTCTCTCTCTCTCTCTCTCTCTCTCTCTCTCTCTCTCTCTCTCTCTCTCTCTCTCTCTCTCTCTCTCTCTCCTTTGATCCCCCCTTCCCCCTCACATCTTTCTCCCTCCCTCCCTCCCTTGCTGTGCTCTGTTCTAAGGAAGATAATCAAAATAGTTTATTTTGAGAGGAAAGAGAGGAAGAGGAGAAGTCAAAAGGAACTGGAGGCTTTTGTCAATTTCAGATTGAGGGCCACTTAGTTTGGAGCCTCTCCAAAGAAAGGTGTTTTCTTCAGCGACAGTGTCTCATAACTCTGTGATGAAATGTCTTCCCTTGGCCTAATGATAGTAGGGCTTAGAGAAGCAGTGGAAAGGAGGGTACTAAAGGTTTGGATGGTTTTGAAACTTGCCTTAGGCAGGCAAGAACCTCTAATGACCGACTAGGACAATAAACATAAAAATAAAAAAAGAATGGCGAATTATCAAAATCTCTAACCAATTGGGAAATCTAAAGTACCCAAAGCATTCCGAGATCATGGGGCCAACACATCTTCGGTTGACATGAGGACTCTTGTCACTACATCCATTATTTCATTAGCCAACTCACCCGCCCACCTCTAAGCTCCAATGGCTACACAGCCTCTGTGCTCCCTCCCACTGTGAAACACAACAAAAGGCTGGCTCCTACTTCTACATCCTGATAAACTACGTGTCCGAGCTTTCTGGCAGTTTAATAATCATTATAATCAGCTGCCTTGTTGAGCCAAGAAGCACTAATCTCATTATAAACCCCGAGGATATTACCCCTCACCACATTAACTGCATGGAGACTGCTCCCCACATGGCGACTGCAGGGTGGACGGAGGGTTAGGATACAGCGAAGAAAGGCTCCTATATGCCAGAAGCATGTAAGTGATGGATCATGATCAAGTGAATTATTAGGCTAACGTGGCTGTCTTATAGTAGAGAAGAGGGTGGGAGGGAGAGGCAGAGGGAGATAAAGAAGAGATACATGGGAAGACGAGAGGGAGAGAGCTGTGAGATATTTTTTTTTAAAGAAGAGAGATAAAGAACGAGAGAATGAAGGAGGATCAACAGTAAATGTTTAGGAGGAGGGAGTTGAGTTATTACTATCGCACAGATGTCGAGTTTCCCTCATCTGCCAGGTAAAGCCTCCCCAGAGGAAACCGTTTAGTGTGGAATAGATGGGATGGAGGACGAATGGAGACGAAGGATGGAGAGAAGACATGTCCTCATTTCTGGGGGCCTGTGTGTGCCCGCTTTAGTGCTTTAATGCGTTTGTGTGTGTTCCTACGTGCGTGTACCTATGTGTGTGTGTGTTGTCTCCCCCATTAGCAGTATAGATGTATGGCCCACACTGCTGGGTGCTGGCAGACATTCCACTCAGCCACTCTCTCTCCTCCTCTCAGCTCCTTCCTCCATGTTATGTTTTATTCACCTGGGTTGCAGGGTGGTTTCTACATCACTTCTAGCAAAATACTCACCGTGTCACTCTGTTTCTGCCACGATTGGGAGTGGGGAGACTTTTGAGGCCTCTAATGGTCGTTCAGCCACAACGCTCTCTCTTTCCTGTATTCTCCCCCATCAGAGGTTTTGCCCAGCCTAAAACTCTGTCTCTCTCTCTGGGATCCACAGGGAAGAGCTGTTGGCAGGGTATGCAGTGTTTATCTCAGATTAGGCGGATGTTGCCTGCAGATACTGATCTTTCTCCCCTTAATGGTTTAGGTTTAGGATTAGGAGAGAGTAAACAGATCCTAAACCTGTGCCTTGTAACTGTATCTTCAGAGGTTTGTCCCCCTGCCTTTTAGTAGGAGTATAACTTGCCTAGAATCCATTCTCTCTACCCACAAACTGCATAGCAGGAAGCACAACCTCATCTCTGAACAAACACAATGAACATAACCTGATCTCCTCTGAATGGAGGAAATCAGGTTCAAACAACCGTCTTCCATCTGAAATACCCTACTTCCTACTTAGTCTCGTCTCACCATCGCCCACCACTAGCTGAAGACCTGTGTGTCGGTTAAAGGGCCTCTAACCTCATTCTCCTTTTGGGGATGATAGGGTGCATGTGTCTGGTCATGTGAGATGTGCTGAAAAGACCAATGAGGGTGAAGTTGATGAACAGACTTTGTTGTGCTGGTAGGCTCGTCCAGTTCAGTGGTTGTTAGGGCATACCCACTGAGGTGTGAGTTTGAGGTTTGTTGTGTTTGTGTGTGTGTGTGTATGCTGTGGTAAAGAAGGTTAAATGTGGTTGCTTACACTGACACAGTGAAGGTCATGGTTAACGATGCAGAATAGTGTGAAATTTAAATGTCGACATCTCCATGTTGCTACTTTCAGAAATGGCGGAGGAACCATGCTTCACTGACTTGTAATGCTGTTTTCGAATTGCCCTTATAAGGGACATACTGAACAATTATCTTAGTCAGCTTGCTTATGTCCAGTAATTGTCATCAGGAGTAGCTAATATGGCTTGGGACAGGCTGTTTCCGGAGATGACGTGAGTGTGAAGATGTGTTGCTGTGTGTCTATGCGCCTTTGCGGGCATTTAAGTGTGTGTGTGTCTGTGTGCGTGTGTGTGTGTGTGCATGTGTACGTTTGTGCATGCGTGCGTGTGCAACTTGCATCTGTCGTGTCTGCAGAATCGGCCTCATCGGTTGGGCAGGGAACAGTGAGCGGTATTGGGCTGTATATTAACCCCAATTTGACAGGCAGAAATCATTTCCTGAGGCTGTGCCATGATTCATTTCCACACTGATGAGACGGAGCCCGCTCCCATTTGCAATGCATGTTGCCCCCGCTGTGCAAAGCGAGGGATGCACAGAGAAGAGGAAGAGAAGAAGTTGTGCCCACTCACTGAGAGTATCAGTGTCAACCAGAGGGCTCTCTTACTGGACTCATGTGTTTGTGTGTGGGGGGGTGTTACTGCAGCTGCATCTCATATAGCACCCTTCTCCCTATGTAGTGCACTACTTTGAACCAAAGCACAATGACGCCGAGTGTAGTCCTGATTTTATAGGGAGCTGTGTTGCACTTCAAGCCATTCCAACTTTTAGCCTGGGTGCCAGATTTGAACTTATTTTTGTTTCATTTTCTGGTCATAAATTCTGTCAAAGACAGAAACTAGACAAATGAGTCAACAACCAGTCTGGACACTTCTCTCTCTGTACTAATGATGTAAGGCAGGAGGAGACAGACGAACAGATAGGCAGACAGGGGCGAGCGGCGGCGTCTAGTGTCTTTGGGTTGTGGCAGGCAGGGCTGTGTGTGTGTCTGTGTGTGTGAGTAGCGTCAGGCCGGGCGGCTGTGTGGAGGCAGATTAAATATAGAGAGATAATGGGCTACCCAGAGTCCGCTGGAAATCTAACCATTCATTACCGCTTGGGGATATATATATATAGAGAGAGAGAGAAAATACAGATATGATAGATCCACCGTTGCCATGACGTACAGCTTTCTGTAGGAATGTCAGTAATGCACACCTCTTTTAAGATTGATATTTGTAATTATGGTACTGCTTTGATGGGCCAGATTCTCCACCCGCGCTGCTGCCGCACTGAAATATTGGGATTTCAAAGCTTCATAGGAGGAGAGAGAACCAGAGAGAGAAAGGGAGAGACTGTTTGCACCCACTCTCGCACACACGGACGCACGCTCATACAGACACACACACACACACACACTCATACAGACACACACACACACGCACACACACACATGTTCTGCATAGTTGATATGTGTGATACCTGAGCCACTCCTTAGGGTGACACGTAGACCCGAGACTGCTGAATGAACTTCGGAAATGATTCCCACTCTGTAACAAACAGACCTTAAACCATAGTTACAACCTACAGTGGGTAATACCCAAGCATGTGTAATTATAGTTAAGGTGTGTATATAAGTTAGTCCAAAAATAATTTGTGTTGGACCAAATGGTATGTTGGTGTGAAAATGCAGAACTCATTTCCCACCATCTGTGTCTTCCAGGAAGTGCTGGAACTCCAGTGGTTTTCAATGAGAACGGCGACGCCCCCGGACGGTACGACATCTTCCAGTACCAGAGCACCAACCGCTCTACCAGAGAGTACAAGGTCATAGGCACCTGGACCAACAAACTACACCTAAATGTGAGACTAACATAATAGCAATACTATCTTTTTGTGATCTAGTGTTGTCATTAAGTGTCACATTCAGAGGCATTCTTGCATAGCCTGGTCCCGGCTCTGTTTGTGCCGTCATGTCAACATGTTTGACATGACAAGGACCGACAAACGACTTGACAAACAGCTCTGGAATCAGGGACATTTCATAGATGTCAGCATTAATCCAGTCTTGAAACTTCAGATTTGTATTCATTCGTTATCATCCAAAACGTGTTTTCGTGTCATGTTTGGGGCCCCATCTCTTCCCAGTGTTTTTTGTCCTATGATCTTACAGTACTTCTGGGTAGTATGTGTTCCTGCATGCATACAGTTACTGCTCAGTGCTTGACTTTCAATGGACAGCTACTTGTTATTCAGCTGTTACTGATTGGAATACACACACACACACACACTTTCTGCATTATTAATATGTGTGACCTGAGCCTGGCTCGTTAGGGTGAAGAGAGAGAGGGAGGGGAGGACAGGGAGGGAGGGATAGAGCTAGGAAGTGTGTGAGCAGGTCGGTGCTCTCTCCATCCGCATGAGTTTCTGTTGGAGACAGAGAGAGTCGATAACACCTGAACACTGGAGGGAGGGACACACACACACACACACACACACACACACACACACACACACACACACACACACACACACACACACACACACACACACACACACACACACACACACACACACACACACACACACACATTCAGGCCACAGGAGGAGAGATGACGGGGCTTATAGCTTAATGACTCTGCATGCCTTTCTGAGATACACAGCCTTGGTAAACGAGCAGCGTGTTCACACACAGTTGGGCTGTACGGTTGGGCTGTACTCTCTGAGGTATCTTAAAACCATCTGCTCTGGTCGTACATGCGTGTGTGTGTGTGTGTGTGTGTGTGTGTGTGTGTGTGTGTGTGTGTGTGTGTGTGTGTGTGTGTGTGTGTGTGTGTGTGTGTGTGTGTGTGTGTGTGTGTGTGTGTGTGTGTGTGTGTGTGTGTGTGTGTAGAGCAGTCAGGCAGCAGACATGTATATGTAGGTGTCCAGCTATATTCCATATCTATCTGATTTTCCTTACTTAATGCTTACCTGCATGTATCATTCACAAAAGTACAGTATAAGTGGATACGTTCGGACTGTAGAAGCTATAGTGCCTTGCGAAAGTATTCGACCCCCTTGAACTGTGCGTCCTTTTGCCACATTTCAGGCTTCAAACATAAAGATATAAAACTGTATTTTTTTGTGAAGAATCAACAACAAGTGGGACACAATCATGAAGTGGAACGACATTTATTGGATATTTCAAACTTTTTTAACAAATCAAAAACTGAAAAATTGGGCGTGCAAAATTATTCAGCCCCCTTAAGTTAATACTTTGTAGCGCCACCTTTTGCTGCGATTACAGCTGTAAGTCGCTTGGGGTATGTCTCTATCAGTTTTGCACATCGAGAGACTGAAATTTTTTCCCATTCCTCATTGCAAAACAGCTCGAGCTCAGTGAGGTTGGATGGAGAGCATTTGTGAACAGCAGTTTTCAGTTCTTTCCACAGATTCTCGATTGGATTCCGATCTGGACTTTGACTTGGCCATTTTAACACCTGGATATGTTTATTTTTGAACTATTCCATTGTAGATTTTGCTTTATGTTTTGGATCATTGTCTTGTTGGAAGACAAATCTCTGTCCCAGTCTCAGGTCTTTTGCAGACTCCATCAGGTTTTCTTCCAGAATGGTCCTGTATTTGGCTCCATCCATCTTCCCATCAATTTTAACCATCTTCCCTGGCCCTGCTGAAGAAAAGCAGGCCCAAACCATGATGCTGCCACCACCATGTTTGACAGTGGGGATGGTGTGTTCAGGGTGATGCTTTTATGCCAAACATAACATTTTGCATTGTTGCCAAAAAGTTCAATTTTGGTTTCATCTGACCAGAGCACCTTCTTCCACATGTTTGGTGTGTCTCCCAGGTGGCTTGTGGCAAACTTTAAACGACACTTTTTATGGATATCTTTAAGAAATGGCTTTCTTCTTGCCACTCTTCCATAAAGGCCAGATTTGTGCAATATACGACTGATTGTTGTCCTATGGACAGAGTCTCCCACCTCAGCTGTAGATCTCTGCAGTTCATCCAGAGTGACCATGGGCCTCTTGGCTGCATCTCTGATCAGTCTTCTCCTTGTATGAGCTGAAAGTTTAGAGGGACGGCCAGGTCTTGGTAGATTTGCAGTGGTCTGATACTCCTTCCATTTCAATATTTTCGCTTGCACAGTGCTCCTTGGGATGTTTAAAGCTTGGAAAATCTTTTTGTATCCAAATCCGGCTTTAAACTTCTTCACAACAGTATCTCGGACCTGCCTGGTGTGTTCCTTGTTCTTCATGATGCTCTCGGCGCTTTTAACGGACCTCTGACACTATCACAGTTCAGGTGCATTTATACGGAGACTTGATTACACACAGGTGGATTGTATTTATCATCATTAGTCATTTAGGTCAAAATTGGATCATTCAGAGAACCTCACTGAACTTCTGGAGAGAGTTTGCTGCACTGAAAGTAAAGGGGGCTGAATAATTTTGCACGCCCAATTTTTCAGTTTTTGATTTGTTAAAAAAGTTTGAAATATCCAATAAATGTCGTTTCTCTTTCATGATTGTGTCCCACTTGTTGTTGATTCTTTACAAAAAAACACAGTTTTATATCTTTATGTTTGAAGCCTGAAATGTGGCAAAAGGTCGCAAAGTTCAAGGGGGCCGAATACTTTCGCAAGGCACTGTATACTGGCTGGACTCTGAAGACTTGGAAGTTAGGCACAAATGCTGATCTTCGTTGTCTATTTACCTAGGCTGGACTGGGAGGCGGCAACAGCATACTATTCCCTCTCGGCTGGCTGCTAAGAACTAGAGCCAGAATACCCCCATTCCATATATATTTTAGTTTCACCTTAACAGTGTTTTGAATTCAAAGTTACTAATAGGTATCCAAATAATTGAAAAAGGATCCACCCAAGTAGGGGAAGTTACTGTTTCTTCTTGGGGTAAATCTCTTCCCTTCAGACCAGTTGTGCCGTTGGACATTCTTTTCTGTCATGACATGCTCATAATTAATCAGACCTAAATATTTTTTTTAGCAGGTTAAAATGATCAATTATACCCCCAATGTGTTCAATTATACCCCCTTAAATGTGTTTTTGAGCGTTCATATTTCAAGCAAAAAACAGGAAGCGATAATAGCACTAAAGGGAAATAAAACACCAAACTAAAACAACACATACAGACAGGTTTCATTTCTCCTCTGATGACTCAGTAGTTTGACCCGATATTAGTCATTTAATCTAGTTCTAGATTTCTCCTGCTCTCAGCAGAATCCCCAGCCAGCCAGTTTCCTCTAGTTCTGCTGGATCAGTACTTTGTGTGCCTGTTCAGAGATAGAGAGAGGAGCTCTGTTCCCATCACTCTGGGCTGTGTTTTAAACAGATTAATACACACATACTGCACCAGACTGATGCAGATGGCCAATTTGTGCCATCTCTGATTACACCAGTTTAATTTCTATTATATTTATGCCTAGCAGGCAGCACAAGGGAAATGATAAGAAGTTCTTCTTTGGCTAATTACTTTGTGAGTTGCCCTTTGGGAAATGTTCATGCAGGTACAAACAGTTTAACAACGGTAGGCTTTGAAGATAGCTGTTACACAGTCAGAACTATTCTAGTCAGAACATTCCTTAGCCAGAAACAGTCTAGAACCACAGCCATTCCAGAACCAAATCCATTATTGAGTCCCAACCTATCTGCCCTCTGATTGGTCTCTCCTCTCTCCTGTGACCTTATGACCCCAGGTAGAGGCCATGCAGTGGCGGGCAGGCGACCCGTCCCTCCCTGCATCTGTGTGCAGCGTGCCCTGCCGGATGGGTGAGAGGAAGAAGATTGTGAAGGGCGTGCCGTGCTGCTGGCACTGCGAGCGCTGCGAGGGCTATCACTTCCAGGCCAACGAGTTCAGCTGTGAACTGTGCCCTTACGAACAGCGCCCCGACGCCAACCGAACGGGCTGCCAGAACATCCCCATCATCAAGCTGGAGTGGCACTCGCCCTGGGCCGTCATTCCCGTCTTCATCTCAATGCTAGGCATCATCACCACCACCTTCGTTATCGTCACCTTCGTCCGCTACAACGAAACGCCCATCGTCAGGGCTTCCGGCCGTGAAATGAGCTACGTGCTGTTGACAGGCATTTTCCTGTGTTATGCAATCACCTTCCTGATGATCGCCGCGCCCGACGTGGGCGTGTGTTCGTTCCGGAGGATCTTTCTGGGTCTGGGGATGTGCTTCAGCTACGCGGCTCTCCTCACCAAGACCAACCGTATCCACCGCATCTTCGAGCAGGGGAAGAAGTCGGTCAGCGCCCCCCGGTTCATCTCCCCGGCCTCCCAGCTGGTCATCACCTTCTCCCTGATCTCAGTGCAGCTCCTGGGGGTGTTTGTGTGGTTCGCCGTGGACCCGCCACACACCTTCGTGGACTACGGCGAGCAGCGGACCCAGGACCCGGCGGCGGCTCGCGGCGTGCTGAAGTGCGACATCTCCGACCTGTCCCTGATCTGCTCCTTGGGCTACTCCATTCTACTGATGGTCACATGCACTGTTTACGCCATCAAGACAAGGGGAGTGCCGGAGACCTTCAACGAGGCCAAGCCAATTGGATTTACCATGTACACTACCTGCATAATCTGGCTGGCGTTTATCCCTATCTTCTTCGGGACGGCACAGTCTGCGGAGAGGGTGAGTGGAACAGATTTTATAACAGTAAACACACAAACATGCAGAAAAGCTGTGTGTTTCTAATGAATGGATCATTTTGGATGAATGGTCTTTCCTTCAGTCAGATAGCTCCATTCTAAATCACTATGAGATATAGTAATAGCTTAACTCTAAAGCCGCACCTCCCCATGTGAATAAGACTGGATTTTCTGTCTGAGTGACTAGAGCCAAGTCTTTGCAGGCTTTAATAAGAGGCTCATATACATGGCTTATGCTACTCACTCACTCACTCACTCACTCACTCACTCACTCACTCACTCACTCACTCACTCACTCTCTTACTCTCTCTCTTACTCTCTCTCTTACTCTCTCTCTTACTCTCTCTCTTACTCTCTCTCTTACTCTCTTTCTCTCTCTCTTACTCTCTCTTACTCTCTCTCTCTTACTCTCTCTCTCTTACTCTCTCTCTTACACTCTCTCTATCACTCTTTGTGTCGGCGTGGGTGTGTCAGACTTGAGAACATTGCCTTTCCTCTTGCCTCGGCTCTAGGCGGTAGATTAGCAGGGTATATTCAGCCCAGCAGGGCTCTGGGAAGCTTGAGAAAACAAAAGGTAGTACCTCTGTATAACCTCTGACCTGCTGTGTGCTGGAGGTCAGGTTTGCGCCAGCTGCACTTGGAGAATGGTACTTCCAGGTCATTTGAAAAGCTTTTCTGCACAGTGGAATTTCAGTGAATGTCCCACTGCTGTTTGGCAAAGGGTATATTTCAGATGCGACTCTCCACAACGTTAGAGACAGAGGGGAAATAGCTGGGACACTGTAAAACATTAAATACCCACAGGAGAGGAAAAGAGGTTGGAGATGAGAAGAGGTCCTCATTAAAGCTCATCGCTGAGTCACACCATCACCCGTTTACTGCATTATTTTAGTTCTCTTTCCTCTGTTGCCAGGCAGCTGACACACACTTGTATGGATGCCCCAATTAGGCCTGTAAACAAATGCTGTGTCGAGGTGAGCGTTCAGCTCCACAATGATTCTGGTAATGTTACTGGTAGAAACACACACATCCCTCGCAGTAATGGTTACAGAAACGTTTTTACTTGCTACGATTGTGATGTGTTGTGGTTTATCTAGTTTAGATGAATGCACTGGCTGTTATGCAGGTGAGTGAGGACCCAAAAGCGACTTAACAGAAACTGAGTTTATTAAAGTCTAAACAGAGATAACATAATCCTCAATCCTTTACAGGAAATGTCCAAACGGGGAAAACATAAATCCTCTAGTTGTTGAGGGGAATTGCAGGATAAGCGGCAACAGACTGCAGGTCCCTTCGGGTAGGCGCGGGCCGTAGCGGACAGAGACACCTGCTCACACGCAGCATCTGATGATAAGGCAAAACACGACAGGACGGAACAAGGACACAGCAAACAGCAAACAAGAATCCGACAAGGACAGAGGCAGAAACCGAGAGAGAAATAGAGACCTAATCAGAGGGCAAAATAGGGGACAGGTGTGAGAGAGTAAACGAGGTCGTTAGGAGAATGAGGAACACCTGGGAGCAGGAACGGAATGATAGAGAGAGAGAGGGATAGAGAGAGGGAAAGAAACCTAATAAGACCATCAGGGGGAAACGAATAGAAGAGAAAGCACAGGGACAAGACATGACAATATATGACAATACATGACAGTACCCCCCCACTCGCCGAGCGCCTCCTGGCGCACTCGAGGAGGAAACCTGGCGGCAACGGAGGAAATCATCGATCAGCGAACGGTCCAGCACGTCCCGAGATGGAACCCAACTCCTCTCCTCAGGACCGTACCCCTCCCAATCCACTAAGTACTGGTGACCACGTCCCCGAGAACGCATGTCCATAATCTTCCGGACCCTGTAGATAGGTGCGCCCTCGACAAGGACGGGGGGGGGAGACGAACGGGGGCGCGAAGAAAAGGCTTGACACAGGAGACATGGAAGACTGGGTGGACGCGACGAAGTGCGACAGGATTAACGACCTGAGAAATACGGAACGGACCAATGAACCGCGGGGTCAATTTGCGAGAAGCTGTCGTAAGGGGAAGGTTACGAGTGGAGAGCCATACTCTCTGACCGCGACAATACCTAGGACTCTTAGTCCTACGCTTATTAGCGGCTCTCACAGTCTGCGCCCTATAACGGCAAAGTGCAGACCTGACCCTCTTCCAGGTGCGCTCACAACGTTGGACAAAAACCTGAGCGGAGGGAACGCTGGACTCGGCGAGCTGGGACGAGAACAGAGGGGGCTGGTACCCAAGGCTACTCTGAAAAGGAGATAGCCCGGTCGCAGACGAAGGAAGCGAGTTGTGAGCGTATTCTGCCCAGGGGAGCTGTTCTGCCCAAGACGCAGGGTTTCGAAAGGAAAGACTGCGTAAGATGCGACCAATAGTCTGATTGGCCCGTTCTGCTTGACCGTTCGACTGGGGATGAAAACCGGAAGAGAGACTGACGGAAGCCCCAATCAAACGACAAAACTCCCTCCAAAACTGAGACGTGAATTGCGGACCTCTGTCCGAAATGGCGTCTGACGGGAGGCCATGAATTCTGAACACATTCTCAATGATGATTTGTGCCGTCTCTTTAGCGGAAGGAAGCTTAGCGAGGGGAATAAAATGAGCCGCCTTAGAGAACCTATCGACAACCGTTAGAATAACAGTCTTCCCCGCTGACGAAGGCAGACCGGTAATAAAGTCTAAGGCGATGTGAGACCATGGTCGAGAGGGAATGGAAAGCGGTCTGAGACGACCGGCAGGAGGAGAGTTACCTGACTTAGTCTGCGCACAGTCCGAACAAGCAGCCACGAAACGGCGCGTGTCACGCTCCTGAGTAGGCCACCAAAACCGCTGGCGAATAGAAGCAAGCGTACCCCGAACGCCGGGGTGGCCAGCTAACTTGGCAGAGTGAGCCCACTGAAGAACGGCCAGACGAGTAGAAACGGGAACGAAAAGAAGGTTACTAGGACAAGCGCGCGGCGCCGGAGTGTGAGTGAGTGCTTGCTTTACCTGTCTCTCAATTCCCCAGACAGTCAACCCGACAACACGCCCCTCAGGGAGAATCCCCTCGGGGTCGGTAGAGGCTACAGAAGAACTGAAGAGACGGGATAAAGCATCAGGCTTGGTGTTCTTAGTGCCCGGACGATAAGAAATCACAAACTCGAAACGAGCGAAAAACAACGCCCAACGAGCCTGACGCGCATTGAGTCGTTTGGCAGAACGGATGTACTCAAGGTTCTTATGGTCATTCCAAACGACAAAAGGAACGGTCGCCCCCTCCAACCACTGTCGCCATTCGCCTAGGGCTAAGCGGATGGCGAGCAGTTCGCGGTTTCCCACATCATAGTTACGTTCCGACGGCGACAGGCGATGAGAAAAATATGCGCAAGGGTGGACCTTATCGACAGAATGGGAGCGCTGGGACAGAATGGCTCCCACGCCCACCTCTGACTCGTCAACCTCGACAATGAATTGTTTAGTGACGTCAGGAGTAACAAGGATAGGAGCGGATGTAAAACGCTTCTTGAGGAGATCAAAAGCTCCCTGGGCGGAAACGGACCACTTAAAGCACGTCTTGACAGAAGTAAGGGCTGTGAGAGGGGCTGCCACTTGACCGAAATTACGAATGAAACGCCAATAGAAATTCGCGAAACCGAGAAAGCGCTGCAACTCGACACGTGACTTAGGGACGGGCCAATCGCTGACAGCATGGACCTTAGCGGGATCCATCTGAATGCCTTCAGCGGAAATAACAAAACCGAGAAATGTGACGGAGGAGACATGAAAAGCGCACTTCTCAGCCTTCACATAAAGACAATTCTCTAAAAGGCGCTGGAGAACACGTCGAACTTGCTGAACATGAATCTGGAGTGACGGTGAAAAAAATCAGGATATCGTCAAGGTAAACGAAAACAAAGATGTTCAGCATGTCTCTCAGTACATCATTCACTAATGCCTGAAAGACAGCTGGAGCATTAGCGAGACCAAACGGCCGAACCCGGTATTCAAAATGCCCTAACGGAGTGTTAAACGCCGTTTTCCACTCGTCCCCCTCCCTGATGCGCACGAGATGGTAAGCGTTACGAAGGTCCAACTTAGTAAAGAACCTGGCTCCCTGCAGAATCTCGAAGGCTGACGACATAAGGGGAAGCGGAAAACGATTCTTAACCGTTATGTCATTCAGCCCTCGATAATCCACGCAGGGGCGCAGGGTACCGTCCTTTTTCTTAACAAAAAAAACCCCGCTCCGGCGGGAGAGGAAGAAGGCACTACGGTACCGGCGTCGAGAGCAACAGACAGATAATCTTCGAGAGCCTTACGTTCGGGAGCCGACAGAGAGTATAGTCTACCCCGAGGGGGAGTGGTCCCCGGAAGGAGATCAATACTACAATCATACGACCGGTGAGGAGGAAGGGAGGTGGCCCTGGACCGACTGAAGACCGTGCGCAGATCATGATATTCCTCCGGCACCCCTGTCAAATCACCAGGCTCCTCCTGTGAAGAGGGGGCAGAAGAATCAGGAGGGATAGCAGACATTAAACATTTCACATGACAAGAAACGTTCCAGGATAGGATAGAATTACTAGACCAATTAATAGAAGGATTATGACACACTAGCCAGGGATGACCCAAAACAACAGGTGTAAAAGGTGAACGAAAAATCAAAAAAGAAATGGTTTCACTATGGTTACCAGAAACTGTGAGGGTTAAAGGTAGTGTTTCACATAATATACTGGGGAGAGGACTACCATCCAAGGCGAACATGGCCGTGGGCTCCCCTAACTGTCTGAGAGGAATGTCATGTTCCCGAGCCCAGGCTTCGTCCATAAAACAGCCCTCAGCCCCAGAGTCTATCAAGGCACTGCAGGAAGCTGCCGAACCTGGACCGACAAGGTAGTACAGGATCTTGACGGAGAGACCTGAGTAGTAGCGCTCACCAGTAGCCCTCCGCTTACTGATGAGCTCTGGCTTTTACTGGACATGAAATGACAAAATGTCCAGCGGAACCGCAATAGAGACAGAGGCGGTTGGTGATTCTCCGTTCCCTCTCCTTAGTCGAGATGTGAATACCCCCCAGCTGCATGGGCTCAACACCTGAGCCAGTGGGGGGAGATGGTAGTGATGCGGAGAGGGGGGACACAGTTAACGCGAGCTCTCTTCCACGAGCTCGGTGACGAAGATCTACCCGTCGTTCTATGCGGATGGCGAGTTCAATCAAAGAATCCACGCTGGAAGGAACCTCCCGGGAGAGAATCTCATCCTTAACCTCAGCGTGGAGACCCTCCAGAAAACGAGCGAGCAACGCCGGCTCGTTCCAGTCACTGGAGGCAGCAAGAGTGCGAAACTCTATAGAGTAATCCGTTATGGATCGATCACCTTGACATAGGGAAGCCAGGGCCCTGGAAGCCTCCTTCCCAAAAACTGAACGATCAAAAACCCGTATCATCTCCTCTTTAAAGTTCTGATACTCGTTAGTACACTCAGCCCTTGCCTCCCAGATTGCCGTGCCCCACTCACGAGCCCGTCCAGTAAGGAGAGATATGACGTAGGCGATACGAGCTCTACCCCTTGAGTATGTGTTGGGCTGGAGAGAGAACACAATATCACACTGGGTGAGAAACGAGCGACATTCAGTGGGCTGCCCAGAGTAACACGGTGGGTTATTAATTCTGGGTTCCGGAGACTCGGAAGCCCAGGAAGTAGCTGGTGGATCGAGACGGAGATTGTGAAACTGTCTTGAGAGGTCGGAGACCTGAGCGGCCAGGGTCTCAACGGCATGCCGAGCAGCAGACAATTCCTGCTCATGTCTGCCAAGCATCGCTCCCTGGATCTCGACGGCTGAGTTGCGAGGATCCGTAGTCGCTGGGTCCATTCTTGGTCGGATTCTTCTGTTATGCAGGTGAGTGAGGACCCAAAAGCGACTTAACAGAAACTGAGTTTATTAAAGTCCAAACAGAGATAACATAATCCTCAATCCTTTACAGGAAATGTCCAAACGGGGAAAACATAAATCCTCTAGTTGTTGAGGGGAATTGCAGGATAAGCGGCAACAGACTGCAGGTCCCTTCGGGTAGGCGTGGGCCGTAGCGGACAGAGACACCTGCTCACACGCAGCATCTGATGATAAGGCAAAACACGACAGGACAGAACAAGGACACAGCAAACAGCAAACAAGGACAAGGACAGAGGCAGAAACCGAGAGAGAAATAGAGACCTAATCAGAGGGCAAAATAGGGGACAGGTGTGAGAGAGTAAACGAGGTCGTTAGGAGAATGAGGAACAGCTGGGAGCAGGAACGGAACGATAGAGAGAGAGAGGGATAGAGAGAGGGAAAGAAACCTAATAAGACCATCAGGGGGAAACGAATAGAAGAGAAAGCACAGGGACAAGACATGACAATATATGACAATACATGACACTGGCTGTGAATAAACTAGAAACGTCCTCTCACTGCCAACTGTGTTTATATTCAGCAAAATTAACACATATAAATATTTGTATGGACATAACAAGATTCAACAACTGAGACATAAACTGAACAAGTTCAGTTCAGCGTTGAGATTGCCTGCAATGGCAACAAGCTCAGTCCGATGTTGCTGTGACACACCGCCCCAGACCATGATGGACCCTCCACCTCCAAATCGTTCCCGCTCCAGAGTACAGGCCTCGGTGTAACGCTCATTCCTTCAACGATAAATGCGAATCTGACCATCACCCCTGGTGAGACAAAAATCGCGACTCAGTTTTTGCCAGTCCTGTCTGGTCCAGCGACAGTGGGTTTGTGCCCATAGGCGACGTTGTTGCCGGTGATGTCTGGTGAGGACCTGCCTTACAACAGGCCTACAAGCCCTCGGTCCAGCCTCTCTCAGCCTATTGCGGACAGTCTGAGCACTGATGGAGGTGTTTTTCAGAGTCAGTAGTAAGGCCTCTTTAGTGTCCTAAGTTTTCATAACTGTGACCTTAATTGCCTACCGTCTGTAAGCTCTCAGTGTCTTAACGACAGTTCCACAGGTGCATGTTAATTAATTGTTTATAGTTCATTGAACAAGCATGGGGAACAGTGTTTAAACCTTTTATAATGAAGATTTGTGAAGTTATTTGGATTTTTACAAATGATCTTTGAAAGACAGGGTCCTGAAAAAGGGTCGTTTATTTTTTTGCTGAGTTTAGTAAGTCACCCTGGATAAGAGTGTCTGTTAAATTACCAAATGTACATGTGAAAATTAACATTCCAAAATTATACACTGGGTATTAATTATTGGCTTTATTTCGGGGCGGAGATCATTTAAATAATTCTCAGCATGCTTTGCAATTGTTAGTTTTACATGTACGTACATTTATATTTAGTTCATTTAGCACACCATAGTGTCATCAGAGTTCTGATACCAATGCAGGGTGAAAGGTCGACCACAAAATGGTGAACAGCTATAAAAAATGATATACAAAAGTATTTTGTTTTTTCAAAATACAAAATAAAGCTCTGGAAGGTATCTTGTTACAAAATACATTGGAGTGTACCCAGAAGTAATTGAAATACATATTTCAAATACATGTAACAGAAATACTGGCCATCTCTGCACACACACACACACACACACACACACACACACACACACACACACACACACACACACACACACACACACACACACACACACACACACACACACACACACACACACACACACACACACACACACACACACACACACACACACACACACACACACACACACTGCATAAGTGATTTGGTGTGTGAAGGTGTGGATGTGACGCCGGGAAGAATAAGAGCTAAACAGAGCTTCAACAACTAGTGTCAGAGCTGTGATTCTGCTCATCACTTCCATGTCACTGTGCTGTGGGATGTGATGACAGAGGAAGGCTGGTCAACATTTGAATCAAATGAGGGAATTGATTTGTGGATTTTGACACGTAGAAATGTCGGGACACACAGAAAGCATGAGAACAAATTGGGTTTTGTCTCTTCAATGAGTGAACGTGAAGATTCGCTCATTGAAGATGCTGCTTGTCAAAATGAGGAGGCTGATTCAGTTGAAGTGCTCATCGAAGACTGTTGTTTTGATACAGGCTGAGTAAAATGAACATGCACACGCAAATACACACACACAAACATGCACCCAGGCCAGACACAGATCACTTTGTCCTCAGGGGTATTTCTATTCTGATGCTTAGATTGACCGTATTGAATCGTGTTCTCCAAAAACAAACTGTTTTCTCAGTACTCATTACCTGATCCAATATTCCTCATGCGTGTGTGTGTGTGTGTGTGTGTGTGTGTGTGTGTGTGTGTGTGTGTGTGTGTGTGTGTGTGTGTGTGTGTGTGTGTGTGTGTGTGTGTGTGTGTGTGTGTGTGTGTGTGTGTGTGTGTGTGTGTGTGTGTGTGTGTGTGTGTGTGTGCATCCGTGTACCGTATGTGCGTGTGTGCGCGCACTTCTGTCTGTGTGCGTATGCATGTGTGTCTGTGTTTGTGTGTGTTTAGGGCCCATGATAGATGCACTCATTGAGATTCAAAGAGGACTTACAGTATTGATTGTAAATGTCAAATTGCTTTATTATCGTGGCTGGAGAGGCCTGGAATGAGTCCCAAATGGCACCCTATCCCCTATATACAGCACTATAGAGCCCTGGTCAAAAGTAGAAAAAAAAGGATGTCATTTGGGAAAGTTCTGGAGACGGCTCTATGTATCAGGGTCCAGAATCAATGAAGGCAGAAGGTGGTCTCTTTATATTAATGACTCTGTATGTACAGTATCTATGACTAGATCAAATGAGCTGCCTACCAACTACACTCATAACATAAACATCCTGGTTGCGTCCCGGCATCGTAATCCCTATATAGTGTACTGCTTTTAATCAGTGCCCATAGTAGTGTGTTATGAAGGGAAATATTTCCATTTGGGACTCAACCCCTTCCTGTTAGTAGATTGGCTGGAATTGAAATCAACAGTTTTGACAGGTAATCACTTGAAATCATAAATATATTCATAAACAGCAGGCCTACAGTGCACGTTGATTGATTTCAGCTGGTTTCCCTACAACATATGCACTTGTGTAGCATATGATTTATACTTAATTAGATGTTGAGGCTACAGCACTTAGACTAAAATTGAATCAACCTCAGATATTCAGTGTTCACCCTCCAGGTGTACCCGTGGGGATGTTGGAGTGTAATGCAGTTGATGTTTTGTAACAGCAACACTATTCTACATAATTGTAAATGATACTGCTTTGAAAGCAGCTCACATGAAGCTCACTGCATGGTGCCTGAGGCGGAGAGGGGAAAGTGGTGGTTGGAAGTAAAGCTTTGTCAGTAATGATGTAGTACAGTTGGGAGAGAGAGTGAGACAGGATCAGACACAGACCTAAAGCAAAAGAGGATGATGATATTCTAACACAACCTCCCTCGATGTCCTTCCCCGACCAGGCTATCTCTTATAGCCCCAGTGTAACCAGGCTAGCCTCAGGAAGAAAACCCCTCCAGACGTTATTACCGGTGGCTCAGCGTGAATACGGAGGCTGGTGGCCATTACTCATCGTCCAGCTGAAGGATTAACCGCCGGGGCCCGCGTAGACGCAGTGGCGCAACCAGGTCATTACCGCGTCGGGTATGCGAACATTAAACTGGCCTAATCTGCCTGGACCAATGGGCTTTGTGCGGCACGCCACTGAGGTGACTCCACAGGGAAGGGAGTAGAGTTGGAGGAAGGCATAGAGAGGGATACAGTGGAGTGGAGAAAAGGAAGAGGGAAGGAGAAAAAACTGAGAAATATTGAGAGGGGGGAGTGAAAGAAGGTCTGAATCAGAGAGTTATAGAGAATGGATGAAGGGAGGGAAGGAGTAAAGGAAGGAGGGGAGAGAGAGAGAGAGAATGAGGGATGGAAGGACTGTCACAGAGAGCGTACAGAACAGGGACTCAAGGGAGGAAAGGCTAATCCTTCAGAGGAGGAGCTGTAGAGATAAAGAGGAGAGGGATTCAGAGAGAGAGAGATTGTGTGAGTGTAATATTTAGTGTTCACTTTTTATTGTTTATTTCACTTTTGTTTATCCGTTTCACTTGCTTTGGCAATGTAAGCATACGTTTCCCATGCCAATAAAGCCTTTTGAATTGATTTGAATTGAGAGAGAAGGAGAGAGAGTGACAGAGAAGAGAGAAAGTGACAGAGAGAGAAATGAAAAAGAGGATTCTGAAAGAGAGCGAGAGAGAGAGAAGGCTGAGAGAGAGAGACTGATCACCCCAATCCACAAAAGTGGAGACAAATTTGACTCCAATAACTACCGTGGGATATGCGTCCACAGCAAGCTTGGGAAAATCCACTGCATTATCATTAACAGCAGACTCAACATTTTCTCAGTGAAAACAATGTACTGAGCAAATGTCAAATTGGGTTTTTACCAAATTACCGTACACCCTAATTGACAAACAAACAAACCGACACAAGGGCAAAGCCTTATCATGCTATTTTGATTTCAAAAAAGCTTTCGACTCAATTTGGCATGAAGGTCTGATGGAAAGTGGTGTAGGGAGAAAAAGATACGACATTATAAAATCCATGTACACAAACAAAAATTGTGTTAAAATTGGCAAAAACACACACGTCTTTCCACAGAACTGTGGGGTGAGACAGGGATGCAGCTTAAGCCCCACCCTCTTCAATATATAAAGCAACGAATTGGTGAGGGCACTAGAACAGTCTGCAGTACCTCACCATATTCTTTAGTCAAATGTCTACTGTTTGCTGATGATCTGGTGATTCTGTCCCTAACCAAGGACGGCCTACAGCAACACCTAGAGCTTCTGCACAGATTCTGTCATACTTGGGCCCTGTGAGTAAATAACGGTGTTGCAAAAAAAGATCCAGTTGCCAGGACCACAAATACAAATCCATCTAGACACCGTTGTCCTAGAGCACACAAAAAAGTATACATACCTCGGCCTAAACATCAGCGCCACAGGTAACTTTCACAAAGCTGTTAACGAGCTGAGAGACAAGGCAAGAAGGGCCTTCTATGCCATCAAAAGGAACATAAAATTATACATACCAATTAGGATCTGGTTAAAAATACTTAAATCAATTATAGAACCCATTGCCCTTTATGTTTGTGATGTCTGGGGTCCGATCACCAACCAAGAATTCACTAAATGGGACAAACACCAAATTGAGACTGTGCATGCAGAATTCTGCAAAAATGTGTACAATGTAAATCACCAAATAATGCATGCAGAGCAGAATTAGGCCGATACCCACTAATTATCAAAATCCAGAAAGGAGACGTTAAAAAGAAGTGATTTACAAACCTTCCATCACAAAGCCATCACCTACATAGAGATGAACCTGGGGAAGAGTCCCCTACCTAAGCTGCTCCTAAGGCTCTGTTCACAAACACACAGACCGCACAGAGCCCCAGGACAGCAAAAGAATTAGAGCCAACCAAATCATGAGAAAACCAAAAGATAATTACTTGACACATTGGAAATAATTAACCCCAAAAAAACTGGAATAATATTTGTCCCTAAACAGAGAGTACACAGTGGCAGAATACCTGACCACCGTGACTGTCCCAAAATTAAGGAAAGTTTTGACTATGTACAGACTCAGTGAGCATAGCCCTGCTATTGAGAAAGGTGGCTGAAGGCAGACCTGGCTCACAAGAGAACACAGGCTATGTGCACACTGCCCACTGCCCACAAAATGAGGTGGAAACTGAGCTGCACTTCCTAACCCCCTGCCAAATGTTTGACCATATTAGAGACACATATTTCCCTCAGATTACGCAGATACACAAAGAATTCAAAAACAATCCCAATTTTGATAAACTCCCATATCTATAGTGTGCCATCACAACAGCAATATCTGTGACCTATTGCCACAAGTGAAGGCTACCAGTGAAGAACAAACACCATTGTAAATACACCCCATATTTGATTTATTCTCCCTTTTGTACTTTAACTCTTTGCACATAATATGACATTTGTAATGAGAGATAGAGAGAGAGAGAGAGCTAGAGAGAGAGAGAGCTAGAGAGAGAGAGAGCTAGAGAGAGAGAGAGAGCTAGAGAGAGAGAGAGAGCTAGAGAGAGAGAGCTAGCTAGAGAGAGAGAGAGAGCTAGCGAGAGTGAGAGAGAGAACGAGAGAGAGAGAGAGCTAGCGAGAGCGAGAGAGAGAATGAGCGAGAGAGAGAACGAGAGAGAGAGCGAGAGTGAGAGAGGCTAAAGCGTCAGTAGCTGCAGTTTAGGCCCAGTGTTCTATGGAGATATCACAGAAAGCTTACTGTACATGATAACAGGGGCTAGGTCAGAACTGGGCAGATTTAGCTAACATCACAGCTCTTTTGTTGGGTTACTGTAGTTGTACTGTATATTACACTATTGTAGATAAGGTATCCATCCAGACAACCAATCATCCACAAACACACACTAGGCTTGACAATATCGGCCTCGTTTTGTTTGACGTGGCTATCATGATGTCAGCCATTTTCAAACAGCATTTAGAAATTCTCTGTATTGTATGATCACATACACAGAAACACATGGAAAAAGCGGCATTCATTTTTAAAATGGAATATTTTGTGGACTATAGTTAAACAATTCTGATGGGATATGGAACATTCCTGGCAAACTTCAGTAGAAGAAGACGGTGTCAGATCCCACCATCAAACACAGAGATGCAGCAGACTACACCATGGGAGAAGCCCCCCCCCCCCCTCACACACACACTCTTGAAAAAAAACATACATACGCATGCACGACAAGCATTCGCCTTGGGAGAACGAAACCCAAACTCATTTGCAGCGATGGGGAGCACTCATTTTACATTGTTTTTACTGAACGACTATGGCAACAGAATGAAATAAACATCAAAAACATGAACATTTCCTGAATGTTCCCCTAGATACGGTTGTTATGTTCTTTTCAATCTCTCTGCAGACGATACATATTGGAAATGTCAAGCACATTACAGAGGCTGTCTGCATGACTGGGACGTTTCAGAGGGATAGTTCTGGGAAATTACAGAAGCAGTCAAATCTCTGTCTGTCTCTGTCTGTCTGTCAAATCACAGGACATGGCAGATCAGTAACAGCAGAGTAAAGCATGCTGCCTGCTGGCCCCCGATACCTGTAAGATACTGTACAGGAGAATGTAGTGACCTAGCACGTACGTATCTGACTCACCTGCCTTAGTTTAGGGAGAGGTGTAAGGTGAGTGGATGAGTGTGTGAGAGAACGGGGAGAGTATTTTAGAGTTTTTGTCACACCTGTCATTGTTGGCGACAGGCCCCGTGTGTGTGCGTGTGTGTGTGTGTGCATGTCTGGTGGCAGTGGCAGACGCATCAGGCCCATCAGCCTGCCTAATGGCTGGGGGTCTACTTGGTCGTTTGTATGTGTGTGTGTGTGTGTACTGAGTCGTGTGATTCAGAGAAACAGATGTAGGTCATCCTCACTTCTATCACACTGATAATGTCGTGATACACCTGAGACAGCAGCAGAGAGACAATGCTACCGCATTGTCTGACTGTCACAAAACAGAACTGATCAGAGAGCAGAACTGGACCTGCACATCACCATCGTATAAAGGAACATCGGCCGTGCCCAGACTTGTTGTGCTGTCGAGTCCCTCTGTCTCACATGGAGTCCTCTGGGGACATGTGTCCAGAGCCTTTGGTAGAGACCTACAGTGCCTTGCAAAAGTATTCATCCCCCTTGGCGTTTTTCCTATTTTGTTGCATTACAACCTTTAATTTAAATATATTTTTATTTGGATTTCATGTAATGGACATCCACAAAATAGTTTTAAAAAATTGGTGAAATTTAAAAAATAACTTGTGTCAAAAAATTCTAAAATATATAAAACAGAAAAGTGGTGTGGGAAATATGTATTCACGCCCTTTGCTATGAAGCCCCTAAATAAGATCTGGTGCAACCAATTACCTTCAGAAGTCACATAATTGGTTAAATAAAGTCCACCTGTGTACAATCTCAGTGTCACCTGATCTGTCACATGATATCAGTATATATACATCTGAATTGCTTCAAGAAAAAAACAAGTAATAATAATAAACACGTTTGGTGTTCGCCAAGGTGGCATGTGGGAGATATATATGGAAGAAGGTACTCTGGTCAGATGAGATTAAAATGGAGATTTTTGACCATCAAGGAAATCACTATGTGTGGCGTAAACCCAACACATCTCATCACCCCGAAAAGACCATCCCACAGTGAAGCATGGTGGTGTCATGCCCTGACCTTAGTTTTCTATGTTTTATGTATTATTTTGGTCAGGTCAGTGTGTGACGAGGGTGGGTATGCTTGTTTGTCCTGTTTTTTGTATATCATGGGGTGTTTGTTAGTCTAGGTTTATTATAGGTCTATGGTGGCCAAATTGGTTCCCAATCAGAGACAACTGTTTATTGTTGTCTCTGATTAGGGATCCTATTTAGGTTGCCATTTTCCATTTTGGTTTTGTGTGTTATTGTCTATGTGTAGTTGCCTGTCAGCACTCGGTTTATATAGCTTCACGTTCATTTTGTTAGTCTGTTTTAGTGTTTTTTTCTTTATTAAAAGAAGTATGTATTCATATCACGCTGCGACTTGGTCTCATCAATAGGACGAATGTGACAGGTGGAGGCAGCATCATGCTATGGGGGTGTTTTTCATCGGCAGGGACTTTGAAACTGGTCAGAATTGAAGGAATGATGGATGGCGCTAAATACAGGGAAATGCTTGAGGGAAACCTGTTTCAGTCTTCCAGAGATTTGAGACTGGGATGGAGGTTCACCTTCCAGCAGGACAATGACCCAAGCATACTGCTAAAGCAACACTTGAGTGGTTTCAGGGGAAACATTTAAAATTTTTGGAATGGCCTAGTCAAAGCCCAGACCTCAATCCAATTAAGAATCTGTAGTATGACTTAAACATTGCTGTACATCAGCGGAACCCATCCAACTTGAAGGAGCTGGAGCAGTTTTGGAATGGGCAAAAATCCCAGTGGCTAGATGTGCCAAGCTTATGGAGACATACTCCAAGAGACTTGCACCTGTAATTGCTGCAAAAGGTGGCTCTACAAAGTATTGACTTTGGAGGGGTGAATAGTTATTCACACTCAAGTTCTGTTTTTTTGTCTTATTTATTGTTTGTTTCACAAGAAAAAATATTTTGTGTCTTCAAAGTGTTAGGCAGGTTGTGTAAATGAAATGATACAACCCACCCCAAAATCCATTTTAATTCCAGGTTTTAATTAAGGCATCAAAATAGGAAAAATGCCAAGGGGGGTGAATACTTTCGCATGCCACTGTAGTTAATAGCCCAACTGAACAAAATATAGCCACTCATAATTAGATCATGTTGATTAGGAAGGCAGTATGAAATGGTGAATTAAGATACGAAGCTGGATTTGAGAGAAACTCTTAGCTTGTTTACCGTGACTTGTTGTTGTGTGAGTTTTAACTTGGGGATTGGACTTGTTTTCACCCTGTACTGAATGTTGATGGCTTCCCTTTTAAGGAGGGAGAGCAGACCCAGTGAGTCTATTAGACAAGATCAATGCTATCTCGATCAGAGGAATAACATTAGCTGTAATAATGGCAGGAAATGGATTTGAAGATATTGGGCTTGAGGGAGATGCGTTGATTACTATAATTAATGGACGATTGATTCTGTTACAATTACTGTTATTATAGGGATAATTATTGTTGGTTCGCCAGTAAGCTGTGTTCTTGTTAAACGTTAGGTAGGAATCCGGATCCTCATTATGATCATAGATTTGAATAGGACACGTTATTGTCCACACAATGTGGATTGCTGCCTTTGACTCCACGGCGGCATCATATGTATTCAATTGTTTTGGAACAAAGGTGTCATACAGGTAGTCCAATTGGAATTGTCACATGTACCGAAGGTTCTAGTTGAGGTGAAGATGGATGCCTTGAATGAACTACCTGCTGTTACCCATCCACTGCCCCTGTCCCTCCCACATCTTGTCATTTGACTTTAAGACTGACTGAGAGATGATTTCTCCCCTGGTGCTTCTACACAGCTTCTATACCTGCATTGCTTGCTATTTGGGGGTTTGGGCTGGGTTTCTGTACAGCACTTTGTGACATCAGCTGATGTAAGAAGGGCTTTGTAAATACATTTGATTTGATTGATTGGTGAGCGATAGAGAGATAGAGAGAGGAGGAGGTGACTCCAAATGGCAGTCTGAATGAGTTTAGGATCCTCAGGCGCTCACTACAGGGGGGGGGGGGGGGCTCAGTGAGAGGCGCAAAGAGAAAGAGAGAGGTGGGCGGTGGGAGAGCACGTGTCATCTGGTTGGTCACTTGTCACAGCTAAGCGTTTAAGTCAAGGACGAGTTTTGTAATTGGAGCGCGACGGAATGGAATTCTTAATTCAGCGGAATGCTTAGTTCCGGCAACGAACCACGCTTTAGTGCCCCTGTCTTCCCTGATAATATTCGCTCCAAACCCAAACCGCAGCGCCTGAACTGTGATGTAGTAATGCAATATTGAGCATTAGAAATGCTTATTTTTCAAAGCCCAGCACATACTGGGAGTGGTGAGACTGGACAGGCATTCTCTCTCTCAGGTTAATATTTAGTGTGCGTGTCCGGCCGTCAAGAGAGCTAACGCACAAACACAAATACGCACACACACACATTTGGAATGGGCTGTCAGATCCACAAGAGGTTCTACAGCTGTACAATTGAGAATATCTTGACCTGTTGCATCACCGCCTGGTATGGCAACTGCTTGGCATGAGACCGTAAGGCCCAGTACATCACTGGGGCTGAGCCTCCTGCCATCCTGGATCTCTATACCAGGCGGTGTCAGAGGAAGGCCCTAGAATTTGTCAAAGACTCCAGCCACCCAAGTCATAGACTGTTCTCTCTGCTACCACATGGCAAACGGTATCGGAGTGCCAAGTCTTGCTCCGAACTCACTGGACTCTAACCCAGACATTCCAACACACACACTGCTGCTACTCTGTTTATTATCTATAGTAAACAGATGGCCTAGTCATTTTTACCCCTAGCTGCATATTAGTTCAATTACCTCATACATTGACTCAGAGGCTGTACTCCGTGTATATAGCTATGTTCTTACCTTGTACCCTTTTTTTAACCTTTATTTAATGAGGTAAGTCAGTTAAGAACAAATTCTTATTTTCAATGATGGCCTAGAAACAGTGGGTTAAGTGCCTTGTTCAGGGGCAGAACGGTAGATTTTTACCCTGTCAGCTCGGGGATTCGACCTCGCAACCTTACGCTTACTAGTCCAACGCTCTGACCACTAGGCTACCCTTGCACATTGACGCGGAGCCGGTACTCTTTGTATATAACCTTGTTATTGTTATTTATTGTATAACTATTTCCTTTTTCTATTTAGCAAATTTGTCATACTTTTTAACTCTGCATTGTTGAGAAAGGACTCGTGGGTAAGCATTTCATGGTCTGCAGATGTTGTATTCGACCTGTGTGACAAATACATTTTGATTTGATTGATTGGACATATACCTCTCTCTCCCTCTGTAACACTTCATTATATCATCCACACAGCGCTGTGGGGTCAGAGTGGACATATCTTGTACTCAGTTCAGTCACGGAGAAAATACATGTCCTTAATGCAACCTCTCCTCTTTCTCTGCGCTTCGAGCTTGTTGGAGCCAACTACAGCCGTCCATGTTGGTAATTCTATGGTCTGGAGCTTTTAGATTTGTTGGCTCCCTCCATTTCTTTGGTAATGATGAGTACACGTGAGAGTGTACATTATGTACTGTAGTAGTACCTTATGTAGTAGTACACGTGAACGTAAAGGCTATTTAATTGTCCGAATGGTGTAATGGTGAATGTATTGCTGCATCAATCAGGCCTGAGAGCAACCAGGTTTGCTGATCGAGTGTGTAGCATTACAACCCCAGGGGGAGTACTACTACTGATGCATTACACTGAAATACCACTACAGGCTGCTGAAATACCACTACAGGAGAGCAATGAAGGGTCTGTCCGTCTGTCCGTCCGTCCGTCCTCTTGAACAGGCTGGCTGGAGTAGTAGGCATCTTAATGGGCGACAATACGTGTTGAGGAGGAGTGTGGAGGAGGAGTGCCCTCCTGCAAGGTAATCTGTTGTTCAATAGCAAACTGAGTGCACTTGAAATGCACAGTCCCTTTCTTCTACTCCCCTTGTGGTAATGGCCATGTGATGGAGAAGCTTAACACGTTGTCCAAGGGTGCACACTTTAGACAAGTGAGACAACGTCTAAACCCTAGTGTCTGTGTAAACATACACTTCATTGTTGATGTTGATATGATCGTATGGTCACATGATGTCATTGACATCTGTGTATACAGAGGTTGCACTGATAGATGCCACACACTAACCATGTGTGGAGGGTTCGGCTTCTGTAGTGTAACACGTGTAGTTTCAATGACATCACATATTGAAAAACTCTCAATAGTTGTGCACAGAAAATTGGCCAGTGTTACCGAGTGTTGATTTTACAGTCTAACATTGCTAGTCTCTAAGTGTTAAATGAACACGCATTGGTGTAATAGAACCCCAGTGTCAGTGTTAATACCTAGTTTTAAACCTTAACCACGCATGCTCTATTGCAGGTTGATTTTTAGAATGGTTTGTTTCAATATATTTTCACATGTACAGTTTTTATTTTACCAGGCAAGTCAGTTAAGAACATATTCTTATTTTCAATGACGGCCTGGGAACAGTGGGTTAACTGCCTGTTCAGGGGCAGAACGACAGATTTGTACCTTGTCAGCTCAGGGGTTTGAACTTGCAACCTTACAGTTACTAGTCCAACGCTCTAACCACTAGGCTACGCTGCCGCCCATTACCAGTCAAAAGTTTGGACACACCTATTAATTCAAGGGTTTTTCTTTATTTTTTACTATTTTCTACATTGTAGATCAATAGTGAAAATATCAAAACTATGAAATAACACTTATGGAATCATCTAGCAACCAAAAAAGTTTTAAACGAATCAAATTATATTTTAGAGTTTAGATTCTTCCAAGTAGCCACCCTTTGCCTTGGAATTCTCTCAACCAGTTTCTTGAGGAATGCTTTTCCAACAGTCTTGAAGGAGTTCTCACATATGATGAACACTTGTTGGCTGCTTTTCCTTCACTCTGCTGTCCAACATATCCCAAACCATCTCAATTGGATTGAGGTCAGGTGATTGTAGAGACCAGGTCATCTGATGCAGCACTCTGTCACTCTCCTTCTTGGACAAATAGCCCTTTCACAGCCTGGAGGTGTGTTTTGGGTCATTGTCCTGTTGAAAAACAAATGATATTCCCACTAAACGCAAACCGGGTGGGATGGCATATTGCTGCAGAATGCTGTGGTAGCCATGCTGGTTAAGTGTGCCTTGAATTCTAATCAAATCACTGGCAGTGTCACCAGCAAAGCACCCCCACACCATCACACCACCTCTTCCATGCTTCATGGTGGGAACATGCAGAGTTCATCCATTTATCTACTCTGCATTTCACAAAGACAAGGCAGTTGTAACCAACAATCTCAAATTTGGACTCATCAGACCAAAGGAAAGATTTCCACCGGTCTAATGTACTTTCCTCCTGTTTCTTGGCCCAAGCAAGTCTCTTCTTATTGGTGTCCTTTAGTAGTGGTTTCTTTGCAGCAATTCGATCATGAAGGTCTGATTCACACTTGATGTTGAGATATGTCTGTTACTGGAATTCTGTGAAGCATTTATTTGGGCTGCACTCTGAGGTGCAGTTAACTCAATCAAATGTATTTAGGAAGCCTTTTTTTTACATCAGCAGGTGTCACAAAGTGCTACACCCAGCCTAAAACCCCAAAAAGCAAGCAATGCGGATGTAGAAGCACGGTGGCTGGGAAAAACTCCCTGGAAAGGTAGGAACCTAGGAAGAAACCTAGAGAGGAACAAGGCTCTGAGGAGTGGCCAGTCGTCTTCTGGCTGTTTCAGGTGGAAATTTTAAGAGTACATGGCCATTTAAGGCCATATTGTTCTTCAAGATGTTCAAATGTTCATAGATGACCAGTAGGGTCAAATAAAAATCACATTGGTTGTAGAGGGTGCAACAGGTCAGTACCTCAGAAGTAAATGTCAGTTGCCTTTTCATAGCCGAGCATTCAGAGGTTGCGACAGCTAGTGTGGTAGAGAGAGAGAGAGAGAGAGAGAGAGAGAGAGAGAGAGAGAGAGAGAGAGAGAGAGAGAGAGAGAGAGAGAGAGAGAGAGAGAGAGAGAGAGAGGTCGAAAACAGCAGGTCCGGGACAAGGTAACACATCTGGTGAACAGGTCAGGGTGCCCTAGCCGCAGGCAGAACAGTTGAAACTGGAGAAGCAGCACGACCAGGTGGACTTGGGACAGCCAGGAGTCATCAGGCCAGGTAGTCCTGAGGCATGATCCTAGGTCTCAGGTCCTCCGGGAGGGGAGGGAGAGAAAGAGAATTTGAGGGAGAATACTTAAATTCACACAGGACACCAGATAAGACAGGAGAATTTCACCAGATATAGCAGACTGACCCTAGCCCCCCGGCACATAGACTATTGCAACATATATACTGGAGACTGAGACAGCTAATGGTGGGATGCTTCGTTGGCTCAGACCGCTTAACCGGTGGAGGAGAGACCTGAGAAAGCACGGCCTCTGGCCCCAACTAGTTGCTTAATGGGGAGATCCAGTTGAACATTTCTGGCTGAATGAGTGACACCTGTTGAGTATGCCGACAGCATTACTTTCCAGAAGCCTTTAGACTGTGCAGGCGGATTTATACTACTATCTGTGCTGGTGGCACAGCCACTGTTTCATCCTTTCCTACACTTAAATTGCCCTTGCCAAATGATTGCATCTGAAGCTGTGCTTGCAACACTGCTATCCTCACCATAAGGTGATAGTTCTCCTGTGTATTATGAGTACTGCAATTAGATGACGGTGTTAAAATGTTACTACTTAGCTTGTAGAACCATGTCCAGATAAAGCGTCCTGGGTGAAAAAGTTTAATGAAAAAACGAAGCACAATGCACGCTGACCATGTCGCCATGTGTACGTTTCCTCCGACAGATTGGTGCGGCTGGCTTTTGGGTTAAGCGGGCATTGTGTCAAGAAGCTGTGCTGCTTGACTGGGTTGACCTTCGCCTCTCCCGAGTCCGTACAGGAGTTGCAGCAATGGAACTACCAATTATATACTATGGAATTGGGGGAAAAAATGAAAAGTTTGGCAGATAGCCAAGTAGCAACAAACAGCACTGAGACAAGTTAACTCTCATGAACTTATCTTCTGCAGCAGAGGTAACTCTGGGTCTTCCTTTCCTGTTCCAGTCCTCATGAGAGCCAGTATCATCATAGTTTCTGGTTTTTGTGACTGCACTTGAAGAAACTTTCAAAAGTTCTTGAAATTTTCCCTATTGACTTACTTCCACATCTTAAATAAATTATGGACTGTCGTTTCTCCTCGCTTATTTGAGCTGTTCTACTATAATATGGACTTGGTCTTTTACCAAATAGGGCTTCTGTATACCACGCCTACCTTGTCACAACACATCTGATTGGCTCAAACACATTAAGAACGAAGGAAATTCCACAAATGAACTTTTAAGAAGGCACACCTGTCAATTGAAATGCATTCCAGGTGACTACCTCATGAAGCTGGTTGAGGGAATGCAAAGAGTGTGCAAAGCTGTCAAGGCAAAGGGTAGGCACTTTGAAGAATCTCAAATATATTTAGATTTGTTTAACTTTTTATTTTTATTTTTTATTTCATATGTGTTATTTCATAGTTTTGATTCCTTCATTATTATTCTACAATGTAGAAAATAGTAAAAATAAAGAAAAAACCTTGAATGAGTAGGTGTGTCCAAACTTTTGACTGGTACTGTACTTTTATTAATGAATTCACATCATGTTACTCAAATATAAATAACATACATTTTTCTAGACTTGTCCAATCTGTTACTTGGACTCATTGCACCCGTTACTGAAACGGTTGTTCCAGTCGAGACGGTTCAGGTAGTGTCAGAGCTTAGCCTTCCCAACCCGGTGGTCATTCTTAATGCAGGTTTTGGGTGAATCTATATTCCAAATGTTTGATACCCCCTCTCTGGCTGGATTGCAATAGGAATTGCAGATCACTTTGTGAACTAGCATAATGTGACTTTCAGGCCTGATGTGTCCTGTAAACCATGCATTTCAGGCCACTGTATTTAGGGGTAAATCTAAGCCCTCAAAATAAGTTCTGAAATATGTGTTTTATTGTCTTATAAAACTGAAAATGGTTGAAGGAAACAACCATGTCTCTGTCACTAACAAATTAAGTAATGGGTAAACAATTCACTCGAAAGGCAAGGCACTCTGGGAAATAAGCAAATAAGGCTTTACACTAAGCAGTGTGTTTATTGAACTCTGAAAAGTGTGGCATGATATAGAGAACTTGACAGTGTTAAGTAAACACTCTCTGTGTTGAATTAACACTGGAGAAGTTGCTCAGTGTGTCCGTGTCTGTGTGTGTGAGAGAGATTGGCAGTATCCTGGGATTACCCCAGTCAGTCCCAGCAGCAGAGTGATAACCAGAGTTGGGGAGGTTACTTTCTAAATGTAATCGATTACACCTGTCCAAAATTGTAATCAGTAATGTAACTTTTGGATTACCCAAACTCAGTAACGTAATCTGATTACATTCACTTTTAGATTACTTTCCCCTTGAGAGTCAATAGAAGAAGACAAAAATGTATGTTACTAATTGAACGAAATCTATTGCAGGATAAATCAATGTTCAAGTTTACATAGCTGGCCATATATGGATGTTCATTTTTACTTTATAGTTTGGTTACGTAGGCTTCTTCCAACCCATCGCTTTCTATGACATATACTAACGCGATTAAATGATATGTTTACATTAAAAACCAAAGTCTATCAGAATTCCAGGCATTACAATAAATGATACACCTCTTGATGTTCAAGAATAGGACTTGGAAATATGGAGGTATGGATTAGTCAAATTGTTTTACCTGAGAACATAACCCCAAAAATAAGGACTTATTAGCCAGCCCTACTCAGTTGTTTTGTGATTTTGTTGTCACGGAGGACTGATTGGGCTCATTGTTTGGAGTTGAAAAATAAATGCTGCGCTCATGGAATGGCATGCTTTGAGCTATTTACATGTTGAAAAATGAATGCCTTATGCTGCAGTTACCATAGGCCTATTTTTTTTACCTCTTTGTTGGTGACACATTGATGTCTTGATAATATGCATCCACAAACGGTTGCCCGGGCCTCTGTTTTGGTAAAAAGCTGAGGGATGGGCCTGGAGAAATGTAACCACACACAGATTAATAGACAGAGCTATGGATGCAAGAACTGACCGTCCATCAAAATTATCGTTTTAACCATGTTCTGAGGTTATACAGTGTTTGTTTACATTTACAATGTTCACAAACATAGGAGAAAAACAAGCTTATATTTTGGGTTCTCATGGAGTGTGACAGTTGAACTAAGCTCATGATGCATTTCTAAGTTATATTCTTCAAGAATCAATGGATATATATGAGAGCAGCAGTGTGATTCACATCAATGAGCTATGTAGATTAGAGGTCGACCGATTAATCGGAATGGCCGATTTAATTAGGGCCGATTTTCAAGTTTTCATAACCTTTATTTAACCTTGCTTTAACTAGGCAAGTCAGTTAAGAACAATGACGGCCTAGGAACGGTGGGTTAACTGCCTTGTTCAGGGGCAGAACGACAGATTTTTAACCTGTCAGCTCGGGGATTCAATCTTGCAACCTTACAGTTAACTAGTCCAATGCTCTAACCACCTGCTTTACATTGCACTCCAAGAGGAGCCCGCCTGTTACGCGAATGCAGTAAGAAGCCAATGTAAGTTGCTAGCTATTATTAAACTTCTCTTATAAAAAACAATCAATCAATCAATCATAATCACTAGTTAACTACACATAGTTGATGATATTACTAGTTTATCTAGCGTGTCCTTGCATATAATCGATGTGGTGCGTATTCGCGAAAAGGACTGTCGTTGCTCCAATGTGTAACTAACCATAAACATCAATGCCTTTCTTAAAATCAATACACAGTATATATTTTTAAACCTGCATATTTAGCTACAACAAATCCAGGTTAGCAGGCAATATTAATCAGGTGAAATTGTGTCACTTCTCTTGCGTTCATTGCACGCAGAGTCAGTGTATATGCAACAGTTTGGGCCGCCTAATTTGCCAGAATGTTACGTAATTATGACATAACATTGAAGGTTGTGCAATGTAACAGGAATAGTTAGACTTATGGATGTCACCCGTTAGATGAAATATGGAACAGTTCCGTATTTCACTGAAAGAATAGACGTCTTGTTTTCGAAATGATAGTTTCCAGATTCAACAATATTAATGACCTAAGGCTCGTATTTCTGTGTGTTATTATGTCATAATTAAGTCTATGATTTGTAGAGCAGTCTGACTGAGCGATGGTGGGCACCAGCAGGCTCGTAAGCATTCATTCAAACAGCACTTTTGTGCATTTTGCCAGCAGCTCTGCGTAACGCTTCAATAATTGAGCTGTTTATGACTTCAAGCCTATCAACTCCCGAGATTAGGCTGGTGTAACTGATGTGAAATGGCTAGCTAGTTAGCGGGGTGCGTGCTAATAGCGTTTCAAACGTCACTCCCTCTGAGACTTGGAGTAGTTGTTCCCCATGCTCTGCATGGGTGACGCTGCTTCGAGGGTGGCTGTTGTCGATGTGTTCCTGGTTCGAGCCCAGGAAGGAGCAAGGAGAGGGACGGAAGCAATAATAAAGTGCCTATAAGAACATCCAATAGTCAAAGGTATATGAAATACAAATCATATAGAGAGAAATTGTCCTATAATTCCTATAATAACTATAACCTAAAACTTCTTATCTGGGAATATTGAAGACTCATGTTAAAAGGAACCACCAGCTTTCATATGTTTTCATGTTCTGAGCAAGGAACTTAAACGTTAGCTTTTTTACATGGCACATATTGCACTTTCTTCTCCAACACTGTGTTTTTGCATTATTTAAACCAAATTGAGCATGTTTCATTTTATTTGAGGCTAAATGTATTTTATTGATGTATTATATCAAGTTAAAATAAGTGTTCATTCAGTATTGTTGTAATTGTCATTATTACAAATAAATGTAAAAAAGAATTGGCCGATTAATCGGTATCAACTTTTTTTTGGGGTCCTCCAATAATCGGTATCGGCGTTGAAAAATCAAAATCAGTCGACCTCGAATGTAGATATCAAATAATAAGCGATATCCGTATTGCCGTAGACTACACCACTGCTGTCATCCTTATCTGCAAGCGTTTATTCAAGTTGGATTATCTTGGATGCCAACAGCAGCTGCATCATTGGAAGACATAGGTTGGACTGTAGCCTACAAAAAGCCTATTCCTGCTCTTTTCCCGCGATCCATCAAACCCATTTAGTGTGGCATCATAGTGGTCTCTGACTTGTGGTCAGACTCGTTCAGGTGGAACAAACAAACTTTTTTCAGTGCTGATTTGAATGTCATTGAGACAAACAGAGAAGTGTCAAAGATTTTTTCCCCCCACAAACATCCTTTCTGAATTTAAAAGTAATCTAGTTTTTCAAGTGTCTGTAATCTGATTATAATATTTTTGCTCATAATGTAATGGATTACATTTTTTTATTTTTATTTTTATTTTTTACATCTCTCACATGTAACAGATTACATGTAATGCGTTACTCCCCAACCCTGTGGTTTAAGTGAAGGTTATGGATGGAGATAATGACATAAAGCCTAGAGTATTGACTTCTCTAAAGACAGCTTTATTCCATAGGAAGGAGAGTGGCTAGCAGAGTGGAGCTAATTGCCCTATTTTCTGTGACTTTGGTAGAGGCCGCAAATATACACACAGATCACAGCGGCTCAGCCCCACTAAAGCACATATTTACCATTTCCTCCTATAATACCTGCACAGCGAGGGAGGGATGGAGAAGATATAGAGAGGAGAGAATGAGAGGGAGGGAATAAAAGAGACAGAAAAAGATAGGGAGAGTGTGTGTCTGTGCGCGTGCGTGTGTGGCTGTACAGCTAACATCTGCTGGGTGGATCCCCATGCTCTGAGCAGAGTGTAATGGAGACTGCTATCTCCAGACGTGCTTCTTTTATAATGAAGGGCTTAGTGCTCTGAGGACTGCCTCTCTCTCTCTCTCTTGCTGCTCTTTATCCTTTCTCGCTCTGTTTTTTCTCTCTTTCTCCCCGTATTTCTACCTCTGTCTTTTTCATTCTCCCCATCTCCCCCCCCCCATTTCCTGTCTCTCTTTCTCTCTCGTTCCAACCCCTTTCTATCCTCCCCTCCCTTTCCCTTCTCTCTTTCTGTGACAAAAACTCTCACCCGGAGGAGATCTCTCTCTGTATGTGCACACCGTCCTGTCAGTGCTCTGCTCTCCCTGCCCACGTTCACCCAGGGCTCCTTCTGCTGTAATCTACAACTTGAGCTGCTCTGTATCCTATTAAAGTAGATGACACGGACCGTTGTGAAGATTACTCAGATCAAATATTAGGAGTTGAGTGTCCATGTCGTTGGATGAGCATTTGATGAGTCAATGAAGAGGGAAATGGGGCAAATCGCGTATGGCACCCTATTCTCCACATATAGTGCACCAAAAGTATTGCTCTAAGAAGGAGTGAATCCTAACTTGCAATTAAATCAAAATTCCCCTTAGTTATCCGTCAATGTCAGTGGGACACAGTGACATTTTGAATTAAATGGTAATTTTTTGGTAGGATTCTTCCCTACCTTAGTCTCTGTATGAGTAGCACCTACTGCATACATGTGTCTCCTAGCCCTATTCTTCTTCTAGGCAGCTGTTGTTGTGTTGGTACGATATGTACTTTCCAGAGCTGATGTGAGAGGAGAGTGATGTCACAGGGACAGAGAGCTTAGCTAACAGGGTGACCTGCTATTTGAGTCACACCTAGCTGGCATTGAGAAACTGCTCGCACATGGATTCTACATTCATACCATTCTTCCACAGGCGCCGCTCCAGGTTTCCCATAAATGTTCAACTGGGTTGAGATTTGGTGACTACGATGGCCATGGGATATGGTTTACGTTGTTTTCATGCTCATCAACCCGTTTAGTGACCACTCGTGCCCTGTGGATGGGGGCATTGTCATCCTATGGCGGCATAGCCATGGTAGCCAAAATAATGGCCTGCCAAGCATTTTTATACATGACCCTAAGCATGATGGGACGTTATTAATTGCTAAATTAACTCAGGAACCACACCTGTGTGGAAGAACCTGCTTTCACTATACTTTGTATCAAGTGATTCCATTATTTTGGCAGTTACCTGTAGCTAGCAGATCGTAACGGGCTAATGTGATGCTCCATTGAGCGTTATAGGATAGGTACTGTTTGATGTAGCATAGAGCATTTTTGACCAACCTTAACTTGGTGATACTATCTTCATTCTCGATTTGGCCAAACATGTATCTTGGAGGTGGTTTGTTTGAATTTTGAAAATGCTTCATTATTAAAATGTTTTGCTTCAAAAACAATGTGTATGCTGCCATCTTGTCTATTTCAAATGTTCCCTCATTGAGGCAGATGGGTTCACCCTAAAGTGCAGCATGTCATGATGAAACACAGCTGTCTTGATCAATTGGCCCAAACGAAGATAGTATCATTAAGTTTGGTTTGAAAATTCTCTGTGCTACGCCAAACAGTACCTATCCTGTAATGGCTAATGGAGCATCACATTAGCCCTCGAGCTAACTCACACCTATAACGCTAACTGACACACACTGACACGGAGTTCATACTGTTTCCATGCCAAAGTCGTGGCATGCAGGCCTCAAGGCCTGCCTAGAAATGTGTACCAGTCTACACCGTTAGTACATTGTCAGAGCACACTGTACACACACACTGTACACACTGTACACACTGTACACACTGTACACACTGTACACACTGTACACACTGTACACACACACACACACACACACACACACACACACACACACACACACACACACACACACACACACACACACACACACACACACACACACACCACACACACCCCCTACCTACCTAGTGGAAAATAGAGAGAGTGAACTCGTGAACGATGATGAAGGCCAGTGATGAAGATGCCTCTAGCGACTTGCTGGCCCAGCGTGATGACTCAGTCACGATTTATGGCATTGTTTGAATGACTGACCATCTGTGGGCTAAAAACACACCTTTATCTGTGGCAATCTCGATGAAGAGACATTCCCACATAGAACGACGTGCGCTGAGAGTCAGGAAGCAAGTTCAAGGAGTGAGTGTTTTAATAAATAAACGCAACATAATATGAAACAGAAACAATAACGACTGGGGAAGGAACCAAAGGGAGAGACATATATAAAGGTAATCAGGGCAGTGATGGAGTCCAGGGGAGCCTGATGACGCACAGGTGCGCGGAACGATGGTAACAGGTGTGAGCCATAATGAGCAGCCGGAGCGGGAGCACAGGTGACACCACAGAAGTACTGAAGGGTCACTGAAGCCAGGAGAGGTGAAGACTTGATGAAACTTGAATCGACTAAATGAACATTACTTTGTGAAATCAATTGTCATGTTTTGGATTGTTTAAAGAGTTCCTAAAGAGCTTATGCATTTTGATGCGTTTCATGCTACTGTAAGTGCTATGGATTTATTGTTACAGGGAGTCTGTGTTACTCTGTTTGCTTGACAGCGGATAGTTCGGAGAGGAGCGACACAGGAGTGACGGTGTGGTTATTACATTAGAGTGTGAAGTTCTATGCCTTTTGTTTGAATGTTTTGGGCCATGCAAACGGATGTTAATTAGACGATAGGAGATACTGGGAGTTGGCATTCTTGGAAGAATAAAAAATGGGTTTGAACTTAGATCATGTTGTCATTGGTTTTCTATGCCATTAAGACTCAAGATATTTTGTATAATTTCGAATGTGAAGATTTCTGGTGTCTAACATTTGTTAATTGTATTCATATTGGGTAACTGTAATAATTATGGGATACTTTAAAATGGATACGAACTGTAGTACTCACATTTCTGAGTAATATTCTTTGAGTTATTATTTGGTGAAATGTCTAATGGTAAATGCTATTAATAATAGACAAAGCATCAATGCTTGGTCTCTAACGCTGCGTCTCTGAGTCAAGGTTAACTCAATCATGAAATGCTAGGACATTGATTGCAAGACATTAGCTCCTTGTCCCTCGGCCTCTTAATAATTGTATGAAGGTAAACCTAGACTTGTGCATCTTATAGTATTCCGAGTGATGATTGCAAGGTTTGCAAACCTTGGCTATGCCCATTGGATACGATTATGGACCAATAGCATTCATGTGATAATGGAGTCAGATTGATGAATGTAGTTTGTTGTTATACTCAACATAATGTTTGGGTAATTTCCACCACCCTACACACACGCACACACGCACACACGCACACACACACACACACACACACACACACACACACACACACACACACACACACACACACACACACACACACACACACACACACACACACACACACACACACACACACACACACACACACACACACACACACACACACACACACACACACACACACACACACACACACACACACACACTTCAACGTCTAAGCCTTCTCTCATCTTCTTTCCGGATGCTCTCATTAGAGAGGATATACTGTAAATTGGTATTACTGTCGACATGTGTAATCTTGTTCACGCCTGTTCTCTCTTGGCGAGGGAGGAGGCGGTGGAGCACTGGTTTGTTTTCCTCCTCAGCGGAACGCTATGCTGGCTAGCCGGGGCTGTGTTGTGCTGTTGTGACTGAAGAAGCGTGACTGGCCATCTGCTAGCTGTGATTCCTGCGCCATGCTATAGTCAGGGATGGACTCAGATGAGTGATTGCGCATTGAGAGAAATCCCTGCGATGGTGGGGTGGTCTGTTTGTGTGTGTGCGTACCACTTGGTGATATGATACCAAAGGGGTTTTGTCAAGTATAATTTCTCACAAAGTATAGTAGACAGTGTAGGGTTATCAGTGTATCGTTTATATCAGCGTATGGTTTGTATCAGCGTATGTTTGTATCAGCGTATGTTTTATATCAGTTTATGGTTTATATCAGCGTATGGTATGTATCAGCGTATGTTTTATATCAGCGTATGGCTTATATCAGTTTATGGTTTATATCAGCGTATGGTATGTATCAGCGTATGTTTTATATCAGCGTATGGTTTATATCAGCGTATGGCTTATATCAGCGTATGGCTTATATCAGCGTATGGCTTATATCAGCGTATGGCTTATATCAGCGTATGGCTTATATCAGCGTATGGTTTATATCAGCGTATGGTTTATATCAGCATATGGTTTATATCAGCGTATGGTTTATATCAGCGTATGGTTTATATCAGCGTATGGCTTATATCAGCGTATGGCTTATATCAGCGTATGGTTTATATCAGCGTATGGCTTATATCAGCGTATGGTTTATATCAGCGTATGGTTTATATCAGCGTATGGTTTATATCAGCGTATGGCTTATATCAGCGTATGGCTTATATCAGCGTATGGTTTATATCAGCGTATGGCTTATATCAGCGTATGGTTTATATCAGCGTATGGTTTATATCAGCGTATGGTTTATATCAGTGTATGGCTTATATCAGTTTATGGTTTATATCAGCGTATGGTTTATATCAGCGTATGGTTTATATCAGCGTATGGCTTATATCAGCGTATGGCTTATATCAGTTTATGGTATGTATCAGCATATGTTTTATATCAGCGTATGGCTTATATCAGTTTATGGTTTATATCAGCGTATGGTTTATATCAGCGTATGGTTTATATCAGCGTATGGCTTATATCAGCGTATGGCTTATATCAGTTTATGGTATGTATCAGCGTATGTTTTATATCAGTGTATGGCTTATATCAGTTTATGGTATGTATCAGCGTATGTTTTATATCAGCGTATGGCTTATATCAGTTTATGGTACGTATCAGCGTATGTTTTATATCAGCGTATGGCTTATATCAGTTTATGGTATGTATCAGCGTATGTTTTATATCAGCGTATGGCTTATATCAGTTTATGGTTTATATCAGCGTATGGTTTATATCAGCGTATGGTATGTATCAGCATATGTTTTATATCAGCGTATGGCTTATATCAGTTTATGGTTTATATCAGCGTATGGTTTATATCAGCGTATGGTTTATATCAGTGTATGGCTTATATCAGCGTATGGCTTATATCAGCGTATGGCTTATATCAGCGTATGGCTTATATCAGCGTATGGCTTATATCAGCGTATGGTTTATATCAGCGTATGGTTTATATCAGCGTATGGTTTATATCAGCGTATGGCCTATATCAGCGTATGGTTTATATCAGCGTATGGCTTATATCAGCGTATGGTTTATATCAGCGTATGGTTTATATCAGCGTATGGTTTATATCAGCGTATGGCTTATATCAGCGTATGGCTTATATCAGCGTATGGTTTATATCAGCGTATGGCTTATCAGCGTATGGTTTATATCAGCATATGGTTTATATCAGCGTATGGTTTATATCAGCTTATGGCTCATATCAGCGTATGGTTTATATCAGCTTATGGTTTACATCAGCTTATGGTTTATATCAGCGTATGGTTTATATCAGCGTATGGCTTATATCAGCGTATGGTTTATATCAGCTTATGGTTTATATCAGCTTATGGTTTATATCAGCTTATGGTTTATATCAGCTTATGGTTTATATCAGCTTATGATTTATATCAGCTTATGGTTTATATCAGCGTATGGCTTATATCAGCGTATGGCTTATATCAGTGTATGGCTTATATCAGCGTATGGCTTATATCAGTGTATGGCTTATATGAGTGTAGAATGGTCTATGTACAGTTGTTAGTGTTTAGTTTCTACCAGTGTGTAGTTTTTGAAAAAGTGCAAAACTAGCAGAATGGCTATTTCACTTGTAGAATGGTTACAGTATATTGATGCCCACCCTCCCTCCCTCCCCTCTCCAGATGTACATCCAGACCACCACCCTGACTATCTCGCTCAGCCTCAGCGCCTCTGTCTCTCTGGGGATGTTGTACATGCCCAAGGTCTACGTCATCATCTTCCACCCTGAGCAGAACATCCCCAAGCGTAAACGCAGCTTCAAGGCCATCGTCACCGCCGCCGCCATGTCAGGCAAGCTGCAGAAGGGGGGCGACAGACCCAACGGAGAGGTCAAGACGGAGCTGTGTGAGAGCATGGAGACCAATAGTGAGTAAGAACACACCTTTACTAACCTATACATAATACACTTATATATCGAATGATATATTGTATACACTTATACTAACAGTATGCATATATACATCTACACCAGGGTACCCCAGCTGCCGGCCCGTGGGCTGAATGGTTTTATTTGGCTCCCCAAGTTAAAAAAATAAATAAAAAATAAAGTGTTTGTTGAAATTTCAATGTTGGACATAAAAGACTGTCAAAACACCAGGAAATCGGCTCCAATGAATGAAACATTTTGGAAATCAAGTATTCCCATAGTAGAGAGACACGTGATCGTATACAAATGTTAGTAAGGTCTGAAATTATTATGTTTTAGTCAAACATATCTTTTTGGGATTTTTGCAGTCAATTTGCTGTCTCCAAGTTATTTGTAATTATATTCCGGCCCCCGACCATCCACTCAAAAAACAATCAGCCCATGGCTGAATCTAGTTGATGATCCCTGGCCTACACTAATATAACTAACAAACTATATACCTAAACTCATAGAGAAAAAAACAAATCTATAGATCTACACTAACACACAACAGAAATAATCTATACAACTACACTGATATAATATATTTTTAGCACGGTTGTTTACAGCACATACAGAGTGTTCAAATGAGCTTCCCATTCAGCTTAACTATGTGCAACAGCTTACGTAAACTTCAAAGCTTTGTTGTGTGCGGAGCTCGTCGGGCCTCTTCAACACTACGACCTGGAAATGTTAGTCTTTCTCCCGTGGAGACTCAGAGTGGGTGTTTAATTAAAGCATTTATTTTAGCACAGAGTTGATCTGGGTGTTCTGTGAGGTTTAGAAGGTTCTGGAATGTTTGGAGTAATTAGGGTTCATTTTCTGTCTTCTGAACTGCAGCAGATTGAACGATTTCTTCATTACAGACCTGAACGCGGAGAAGTCTCGCAGTCAGCAGTTTGGTCGGCTTGAATAACACACAATAACACACATGTACGCACGTTTGCACGGACACACACACGAACAACAACAACACACGGACAACAACACAACAAACAGCACAGGTCACTCACGCACAATTGACTGGACTCATACAGAGTTAAGTTTCACAAACCCCAGCCTGAGACATTATTTTCAAATGCTATCTGCCTCGGGTTTGTGTTGTGTGAAGAAGAAACTGTTGGAACAGTTTTGATTCCTACAGTTTGACACATTCTCTCTTACAATCCTCATATAAACAAGGCGGGTACAGGGCACCGTCTTGACGATAGCTCAGTGCCAGCGGTCCGTGGTCGCTTAAAAACCACTGACATTTACAACCAACAGCTACAGGGGACGTATAATGGACTTGATAAACACAGCCTCAGGCCCCAGACGCAGGTGTGCACTAATATTACGGTCAATAGGAAATATATATCCCTTGATATATTTCCTCTCCTCTCTTCCCCCCTTTTCCCCCCCTGGCAGCTTCATCAACTAAGACAACATATGTCAGCTACAGTAATCATGCCATCTGAACATCTGAACAGCACCAAAGTGGAGGGAGGGCTGAGAAAAGGAGCTGTCACAGACAGATGACGGACTGACGGACGAAAAGACGGACAGACCGATGGAGCTCCCACCGCCACCGGTAACCACGCATGAGACATTTTATATTGTTCCGACAGCATCAAACCTTACTACCACCAGAGAGGCGGGATCACAAAGACCAACCACCAATCAGTGGGCCCCGTTCGCTCTCTTCCTGCAAATCACAGCACAACGGTCCTGCCATAAACTTTGAACTAACCGTGAAGACAATGGTTTAAAAAATAATCCACTGCAGGCTATATGGTCCAGAGAAAAAAAGGAAGTAAAAAAAAGAAGAAAACATAACAAAACAAAACTGTGTAAAAGTTATACATAAGGGTACTTGGGAGATTAAAAGAGTTTAAAATTTAAAAATATTTAAAAGAGAAAATAGAAGAAACTATGAGAATTGACCATGATGTTTATTGTTATTCTACTTGTAAGTATTTTTGTGGTTGTGAAGATTTTTTCATTCTTGTCCCAGCTGTCGTGCGACCTTGCATACTCAGAAAGTTTGTCTCTTGTATCGATTGGCTAACTGGATGGGTAGCCCTGGGTTGTGAATCTGTAAATCCCCTGGTTGAAGCATGCCAGTTTTTATACAAATGATTTATTTATAATAAAGGAATGTTTTGCAAATGTATAGATTTGTGCTTATGCTTTGAAGATACAATGCAGACACCAATTGTATATGTTTTTGTTTATTACTATATTAGTGACCGACTTGCTAGATTCGGTTTTCTGTAGCAAGATTTGAAATGGAGTTGAGGAACAATGGGAAAGTAAGTAACACACTGGACACTCTGGCCAAGGAGTAGAGTTGATCCCGAGCATTCTGTCCTAACAACAGCAGTCAAGCACCCAAGCTAACTGGCTAATGTTGGCTAGCTTGCTAGCTACTTCCAGACACAAATGAGCTCACTGACAATTTTACTCGTCCTATCAGAGCTGGTTAGGCTGTTTTTATGTTATCCAAAGCCTTGTTGACTGCAACTGTGCTGCTGGCAACAATTTAATTATGCTTTTTTTGCCAGTTTTTACTGACACCGGTCATATTCAACAGGTGTTGAACGTTCATAAGTTCGTCAGTTATTCAGCGCTGGCACACTCACATGAGAGTGCTCTGAAATCAGAGTAGATAGTCAGAGGGAATTTACCAGCTAGCTAACTAGCTAGCTAAACAATGAACCATAATCCCAACTCGTGACGTTAATACCCTGCATGAATTTGCAAGTAGCTAACCAACCAGGTTCAATGTTGGCTTGCTAACATTAGGTTATAACTAGCAAAGCTTCATTAAATAGTACCCGCAAACACCAGTCTCCACGTCAACAGTGAAGAGGCGACTCCGGGATGCTGGCCTTCTAGGCAGAGTTCCTCTGTCCAGTGTATGTTTTCTTTTGCCCATCTTAATCTTTTATTTGTATTGGGTAGTGGCTTTTATTTGCAACTCTGCAACTCAATGAGTTGGGATTATGGTTCATTGTTTAGCTAGTATTTAATGAAGCTGCCAGTTGAGGACTTGTGAGACGTCTGTTTCTCAAACTAGACACTCTAATGTACTTGTCCTCTTGCCCTGGGGCCTCTCACTCCTCTTCCTATTCTGGTCAGGGCCAGTTTGCATTGTTCTCTGAAGGGAGTAGTACACAGCGTTGTACGAGATCTTCAGTTTCTTGGCAATTTCTCGAATAGAATAGCCTTCATTTCTCAGAACAAGAATAGACTGACGGTTTTCAGAAGAAAGATCTTTGTTTCTGGACATTTTGAGCCTGTAATTGAACCCACAAATGCTGATGCTCCAGATACTCAACTAGAGTAAAGAAGGCTTATGTAGATATTCCATAAAAAATCAGTTAAACACTGTACAGCCTCATAACATGATTAAAACATTAATTTTGATATCATAGATGGTCAGTCATTGTATCCACATCTGTCTGGGGCGGCAGGGTAGCCTAGTGGTTAGAGCATTGGCCAAGTAACCGAAAGGTTGCAAGTTCAAATCCCTGAGCTGTCAAGGTACAAATCTGTCGTTCTGCCTCTGAACAGGCTGTTCCTAGACTGTCATTGAAAATAGGAATTTGTTCTTTAACTGACTTGCATAGTTAAATAAAGGTTAAAAAAAAAAGTTTAATTTGAGACTGGTTAAATTTCTCCAGGCACATCCCTCAGCTTTTTACCAAAACAGAGGCAGGGCAACCATTTTGTTATTGTTTAATCTGTTGATTTTCCCTTTAAACAGCTGCATATTATCACGATATCAAAGTGTCACCAACAAAAGGTAAACAAATAGCCCTTACACAGCCTGTTGGGTCATTGTCCTGTTAAAAAATAAATGGTTGTCCCACGAAACGCAACGGCTGTGGTAGCCCTGCTGGTTAAGTGTGCTTTGAATTCTAATTAAATCACTGACAGTGTCACCAGCAAAACACCTCCACACCATCACACCTCCTCCTCCATGCTTCACGGTGGGAACCACACATGCGAAGATAATTTGTTCACCAACTCTGCGTCTCACAACGACACAAGAGTTGAAACCGAAAATCTCAAATTTGGACTCCACCAGTCTAATGTCCATTGCTCGTGTTTCTTCTCTGCAGCAGAAGTAACTCTGGGTCTTTCTTTCTTGTGGCGGTCCTCTTGAGAGCCAGTTTCATCATAGCGCTTGATGGTTTTTGCAACTTCACAAGTTTTTGACATTTTCCTGATTGACTGACCTTCATGTCTTAAAGTAATGATGGAGTGTCGTTTGTCTTTGCTTATTTGAACTGTTTTTCACATAATATGGACTTAGTCTTTTACCAAATAGGGCTATTTTCTGTATACCACCCCTACCTTGTCACAAAACAACCTATCGGCTCAAACTCAATAAGATGGAAAGAAATTCCACAATTTAACTTTTAACAAGGCACACCTGTTAATTGAAATGCATTCCAGGTGACTCCTCATGTAGCTGGTTGAGAGAATGCCAAGAGTGTGCAAAGCTGTCATCAAGGCAAAGGTTTGTTACTTTTAAGAATCTCAAATCTAAAACATGTTTTGATTTGTGTAACACTTTTTTGCTTACTACATGATTCCATATGTGTTATTATTCTACAATGTAGAAAACAGTAAAAATAAAGAAAAACCCTTGAATGAGTAGGTTTGTTCAAACTTTTGACTGGTAATGTATGTCTTCCTGAAACAAGTCACGTTTATTGATTTTCAATTATGAGGACAAAGACACAGTGACAACAAGTGTAATGTAACATTCCCAGTCCTGTACCCATCCCACAACCTATCCCTCTACAGTACGCTATATCTTGTTTCTGCCAATCTGAATCTCTACACGTTTCCCTACACCCAAGAGTGCGGACTTTCCTTTTCCTTTTTCTTTACGCTCTGTATTAATTAAACCGTCAAAACAGCAAATCACTTTTCCTGACACACAGCAAAATAAAATTATTTCCGTTTTGAGCACAACGCATTTCTTTCATCGATCTTCCCTGGTCTTACAGCATTTACAAACCTCGACCACTCCACCGAGGGTTGTTGTCTTCCATACGGAAGTAGCTACTAGTGGAGAAGCTATCCGCAAGCTGAGTGGATGACGAGAAGGCAGTGTGTGTGTGTGCACGCGGGCGTGTGTGTGCCTGGTCCCCTCTGTGTGTGTGTGTGTGTGTGTGGTAATGGGTGTCTACTTGTAGACACTGAGGGCAGAATCCTTTATGTTTCTGAACTAGCCTGCTCCGTCTCACTAAACGTTGAAGGGAAAAAAAAATACATGAGATCTGAGAAGCAGTGAGCTGCATCAATACATTCATTCTCACTGGAGAGGAACGATCGATAAAGCTGAAAAGAGGAACACAACACCTTTTCCTGTATACAACAACAGACGAGCTTTGTATGTCAGATTAAAAGTAATGAAAGTCAGGGCTTTGTTTAACTGATGTCCCTGTCGGCTGCTTTGTGTGAGTCCAACCTCCCTCTACAATGAAATGAGAAAGAAAACTGAAAATAATAGGCCACGGACAGCACAATGATTTGTATTTACAACACATTTAATGGGAAGTGGCTTGCGGGCCAAACGGCAGTGATTTTACAATGGACGAAATAGAGGACTGCTGTCTGCCGTTGATTCATGTTATTCTACAGCCCAATGCATAGCAAAAATACAGTCTTACCTTTCCCATTCAAGTCTGTCCATTAGCATACTGACAGATAAGAAGTGGTAGTTGAAAGGAACATATTATAACCTGGCAGTGGTCCTGGGGGTCTAAGCCTGCCACTCAGCAGCAGACAGGACTCCGGGTCTGGGATACTTTTGAGAGGGTAGTAGTGACAGTAATCCTAGTTATCTACCTGCATGCTAATTAAATTACCGGTTACACAGACCACTGTCAGGGACAAAAGACTACACGCACAACACCAGGAGACTGCTCTCTCTATCGATCCTCTCACACACCCATGTGGTTGTGACGGCCGATAGGTGGGAGGGTGTGTGTAAGTGTTTGTGTGTGCACTCGAGCGTGTGTGTGTGTGTTTATTGAGGTGAAGCAGGCAGATGGTCCTCCACTCTATCTTTGTGTATGGAGATGATTAGCGCGGATGATTCTGAAGACTCTGAGTGTGGATGTGGTTGCCATGATACCCTGACCAGTTGTTGGCAACACTGGACCCCCTCTCTCTCTCTCTCTCTCTCTCTCTCTCTCTCTCTCTCTCTCTCTCTCTCTCTCTCTCTCTCTCTCTCTCTCTCTCTCTCTCTCTCTCTCTCTCTCTCTCTCTCTCTCTCTCTCTCAAATGTCTGGGCCTCCCAATGTACCTATGCATAATGTATGGAACTGTACCGATTTCCCTCCTCTTCTGACGAGGAGTATGGAGGATCGGACCAATGGGCAGCTTGGTAAGTGTTCATGTTATTTATTAGGAACAGAAACACTAAACAAAATAACACAAAGAGTAAAACGAAACAGTCCTGTAAGGTGCAGCAACACAAAACAGAAAACAACTACCCACAAATCATAGTGGGAAAACAGGCTGCCTAAGTATGGTTCTCAATCAGAGACAATGATAACCAGCCTCTGATTGGGAACCATACCAGGCCAAACACAGAAATACAAAAACATAGAACAACACATAGAATGCCCACCCCAACTCACGCCCTGACCAAACTAAAATGGAGACATAAAAAGGAACTAAGGTCTGGACGTGACAGGAACACTTCCATTTTCAAGCCACTTTCTCCAAACAGATTTTCAAACTTGTTTGATTATCTGACTGTCTGCAAGTGTTGCTCCCATCCAAAACCTGAGGAGATATGCTTGTAATCTGAGTTTGATGGAATGTTGTATTCTTTCTTCAGGTTTGTCACACACTAGGGCCTCAAGGGAGGTTATTTCTGTGTTTGTATCTTTCCTTCCATAATAAGATTGTATCCGGACTGTGAGTCAGAATATTTGATTGTTTGTGTATTCCTGCAGCCCAATGTACTATAGCAGCTCTATTGTTTTAGGACCTGAGAACAGAGGCTCCCCAGAGGCTAGTAGAAGAGGAGAACGGGTTTAATCTCAAACCTACCAGTTGGCAAACCAAACACACACACACACACACACACACACACACACACACACACACACACACACACACACACACACACACACACACACACACACACACACACACACACACACACACACACACACACACACACACACACACACACACACACACACACACACACACACACACACACACACACACACCTACCTTTTTCAATTTGAATAAATAGGGTACAATTCAATGTGGGAAATTTGATATAAACAAACACATACTGAAGGTGTGTTTGCAGATGTGACCGTTTGGCACCAATATTAGAAAACACCAAACTTCACACATGCTTTTCATACCCAAGTTTAGACATGAAGGAAAAGTTTGTTGGCAATATTTCCCTTTGAGTTATTTACAGTTATTTGATTCCTGCATGGTCTCCCGATGAGACTATATAAACATATGACTGTTTTGTGTTCTGACCAGCCTTCTCCGCTCAGACATCGTCAACGGCAATGGACGGGCACCTGGGATGGACGGGGAGCTGTCAGAAATGTCACACCTGCCAGTCAGCATTCCCCTCCGTTCCCTGCCACTCGCCACATCGCTCCGGTGTGTTCTCCCGTTAATGAGGGAGCGTCCGTTAGAGAATACCGTTAGCGTGTTTAAACAGCGGAACGTACCGAGCCCAGTGCAGCCTGCGGGCAACACCACAACGCCTGTTTCTGTTTGCAGCCTGCACCGCACCAGGAGAATACTGATGCCTGCCTACTGCCTGCTTCGTGCAGCCTGCCTCCCTTCCAGCTGCTAGCCAGAGAAATTCGGTTTGTCATATCGACTGTGTCTAAGGAAGTTATTTCACTAAAAAGGTGGCTGGTGTTTTCGAGCACGCTGGTGTTATGTAGCTTTCGCTGTGTTGGGTATGAAGATGTTCGATAGCCTAGCATGTCTCCACTAGGATCAGAAAGCTTTATACAACGGCTATGTGTGTATCATAACAGACCATCTGTTTCTCAGGGCTGTTTGTATGCCTTAGGGCGCGGCTTTCTTTCAGGCCACACCGCATTAAAAGATCATCTGTTGGAAGTGGTATCTTGAGACAAATGTACGTTGTGTGAATGTTGTATTGCAATAACCTATGTAGGTATGTCTGACAGTCACTAAAACAACTGAAAGCAGGCTGCCTAATCCCTGCCTGGGAGAAGAAGAAAAAAAGGAGGAGAAGCGAGAAAGAAGAGAAGAGAAAAAGTGGAGAGAGGAGAGACTTCCTCTGGGGATCGTTGAGTGCTTCGTCCAGCTGGACTGAACGTCAGGAAGCTGTCTGGGTGAGTCCAACTGATTTTGATTTGAAGTGAGATGTTCAGCACATCTAGGCACATCTCTTTTCCCCCTTCCCAAAATATTAATTTCAAAACGCATGTCTCACCGATGAGCATAATTGGTTTCATTGACTGTGCCAAAGAGAGCTAATTTCGGGGAATGAAGCTGACATATGATCTTGTTAAGTATTGTACTAATTCAGAGGGCGATACAGCAGTCTGTCTGAGGTTTGTCAGACCCTGGCTGCAGGCTTAAGGAGCAGGAACACCATGGACGCTTATAAAGCCAGAGACCTTAGAGAGTAGAGGATCTTGTGTAAAAAAATAAGGTGCCTCTTTGAATTAAACAGCAATCAATTGGCTAGGGCTCAGGCTGGCAGCCCCACTCTCCAAAGCCACTCTCTATCACTGCAGCTGGAGGCGGGAAACCGCAGTGACTGTGGCTAGGCTCACTGTCCTGAATGCTGCCAGTTAAAAAGCATGGTTGTGCCCAATACAGGGCGGCTGTTACCGTTTCCCATTATTTTATCTTCCAGGGCTTTTTGAAAGCTGTTGTTTGAATTGGAATGGATACGTTTGTTTTGGAGAAGCTGCGTGTGTGTGTGCCCGCGTGCGTGCGTGCTAGCATGGGCGTGTGTATCTCTTTCGTGTGTGTTTGCTTTTCCCTGTCTGCCCATATATACATGTGCGTTTCCTGCCTGTTCTCGTAGGTGTAGAGGCCAAAAGCCTATCCTCTTGGAGAACATTTTACCCATCAGTTATTTGCTTAAAAGCTCAGGTCCATTATTGTAATGACGTTTGATACTGCAAAATGGAAGCTGCCGCCGATTTGCACGGTGCAATTTTCTACATATAAAACCTTGTCTGCCCATGGGAGAAAATTAGGGACATTTCATTTAATGGGCAGAAATGGACCGTTTACAAAGTGCCAACAGGCATCTGACTTGGCGTTAGTTATTGGTCATGTCAGGTTGTGCCTGCCAGCTCGGAGTGGTGTGGTAAGTGTAACGAGGAGCTTTGGGCAGCACTCATGCACTTTGTGGTGAAGTTTTAATGAAGGAACCTGCTGTGAGGCTGTAGCAGGTGTCTAAGAGGCTGTGACGAGGCTGTAGGGTTCTAAGCTTGGACTGTTTTGGGAAGTCTGTTGGGGAAAGGAGCCTATGTGGTGTGTTCATGGGGACGAGATGGTACACAGGCCATTCAGGTGTTGGATTCGGAGTAAACTTTGAACATTGAGATATTAAAGGCATGATAGATCAGACGCATACTGTATGGGGAGTGCAATAGACTGGGTTTTATGTCAGAAGGTAATGGGTCTCTGTAGAAAGACAGATGGCTTTGGAATGTGTTGGGTGGACGGGAGGAGATCACAGGACTGCTATAGGGGAAAAGGATGGACATCTGTGGAATAGGCCAAGGAGGGGTTGAGGTCAGGAGGTCAGGTCAGATCCCCTGAAGGGAGTAATAAGGATTTATTATCCTATTACACTCTTCCTGTAGAACCATAATATGTAAGGATTGGAGAGAAGGAGGAGTGCCTAAAGTGAAGTATATATACTTGTGTGGGTGGAAACATGCTTTTGTCTGAATTACAGCTGTAACGACTCTTTGGGAAGAATTAATCTTGGTTAAGCTTCTCTAGTGTCCGTGAGTTATTTACTCTGAAAAATTAGAAACTAACAGATCAATGGACAACAGGTGTACACACACATGCACATAATAGCCTAGTACTGGGCTTATTAAGGACAAACATCCTGACACAGCCAAACCACCTAGTTTTACTTTATATAGTGTATGTGGCTGATATGGGCTCAAATGATACACTTTGTCTTCCTCCAGATATAATAATACTGAAGCCTGTTGTTCTGAAATAATTGCAGTAAATAAAGTGGCTATCCACAGTGTGTCGGGTGTTGTTGTTTTTCACTATCTGAATGTGAAGTTAGGATTCAAATGTATGTCAATTGTAAAGTATTTTTGTCTTTTTTGTTATGTGTCTGACCCCAGGAAGACTAGCTGTTGCCAGGACATTAAAAGACAAGCATCTTCATTCAACCCCTTGCATTTGAGTGACAGTTAGCGAGAGGCCTGCCCAGCGTTATCCAAATAGGTCAGAGACAGAGACAGAGACAGAGGTGTGACTAGAAAGTATTCACATGTACCAGAGAATCTCTTTACGTTAATCATATTTCAGAGAACAGGTTCTGACAGGTAATTTCTTACTCTTCTGTTTTCCTGAAGTGATCCAAAATGTCACATGAGATAATTGCTGAAGATGGACACTGAAAAACCTCCATACTGAATGGCATTTCAGAATCATTTCTATTTGAAATGCTTCAATGCACTTTCCAAAATCGAAGGCAGTTCATTCTAATGGCACAGGAACAGTTTTGCCTTAAAGTCTTATGGCTGCGATCCCCGGGAGAAATACAACGTCGTAACATTACACATTCTTGAAAATGCAAGTGTCTTACATCCTTCAAAATATTAGAATCTTGGTAATCAAACTACGTTTTCCGATTTAAAATAGCCATTACAGAGAACAAATCCCATGCTTTTGTTTGAGAAGAGCAATCAACAACAAAAAACATTTTCCGCCATGACAGTTTTTACACATTCTCATCTGAAGGTAAAATTATGACTTACATTCTGATATCTTGCTCTTATTTCTCTTCCTGAGGGTCCCAGTGATCCAATGAAGTGTCGTTTTCTTTGAGAAAATCGAAACATTGTGTAACCCGTTTGTGCCGTGAAGTCCATCTCTATCAATTTTTTTTACGGAGCATTCGACGTAATTACACACGGTAAACCATAGTTTATCTAGTCATGGTTGGTTTCAGTGCATTCCTCTGGATGTTTGCAACACAGCCAAACTTCATTGTTTTTTTTGCAGGGAGTATTGACCGAAGTGAACTGATTTGAAGACAACTGAGCAATGACTACCTTGCGCACCAATAATTTTAGCGAAGCTTCGTTGATTGACTGTATTTCTGCCCAATGACCACTGATCTTCTTGAAATCTAGCTGGGTAGATAGCCAATGAGTTGAGGTAAACGCCAGTATGTAATGGTTTTGGTTTGGACCACCATTCCTTGTTTGTAAATGCACGCGTAACGAACTCCATTCTCGCCTTGACTATCAGAGGAGTTGCTGTGACGCTTATTACGCACAGCAGTATTTTGGAAAGTTGTATTTTCAACGATTTCATTGAAGACATCATAGCGAATAAATCAGGAAAAGTGAAGTCAAAGTCTACAGTGAAAGTGAAAAAGTGAAAGTGAGACAGATGTTTTGTCTGAGGAATCTTTGAGTGTTATGATTCAAACAGGAGCTGAGGGGCTGTTTCTGCAAGGACAGGACGTACTTCTGGACAGGGTAAGTGCTAATGCCGTTTTATGAAATATAAATATATATATATATTGCAATTTGCAATGAAATATGTGTGTGTGTGTGTGTGTGTGTGTGTGTGTGTGTGTGTGTGTGTGTGTGTGTGTGTGTGTGTGTGTGTGTGTGTGTGTGTGTGTGTGTGTGTGTGTGTGTGTGTGTGTGTACAGTGGGGCAAAAAAGTATTTAGCCAGCCACCAATTGTGCAAGTTCTCCCACTTGAAAAGATGAGAGGCCTGTAATTTTCATCATAGGTACACTTCAACTATGACAGACAAAATTAGATTTTTTTTTTAGGAAACGTATGATCTCTGTAATTGCAAACAAAGGTTTTTGTACCAAATTTTAAGTTCTGCTTTTCTGATGCATCAAATACTTATTTCATGGAATAAAATGCAAATTCATTACTTAAAAATCATACAATGTGATTTTCTGGATTTTGTTTTAGATTCCATCTCTCACAGTTGAAGTGTACCTATGATATAAATGACTGACCTCTACATGCTTTGTAAGTAGGAAAATCTGCAAAATTGGCAGTGTATCAAATACTTGTTCTCCCCACTGTACCTGTATGTCCCTCGGGGTGTTCTTATGGCCTGGATGACATCAGAGAAAACACATCTGCAAGTCTGACATCCCCTGTTGTGTGTGTGCGTGTCTGCGTTTTTGATTATGTGTGTGTTTGCATCCATGTGCTTGTGAAGGCACATTGCCACAGAACCTTCTCTTCATCTACCTCTCATTTTCTAGTTCCATTGGGACAGTCTTGTCTGAGTTCACTTTGCACGGCGAATCAAAGGCATGTGAACTTGTGAGACAATCCAGTCTCAGACAATGGTTCAGCATCAGCAGGTCGGACTTGATTGACGTGTGGAGGGAGTCTGCCCATTTATAGTGGTACAGCTATACAGATCGGTATAGTACAGCACAGCTCCCCATTAGTTAAACTGTGTCCCAAATGGCACCCTATTCCATATAGTGCACTACATTTAACCGGGGCCCGTTGTGCTCTGGTCAAAAGCAGTGCTCTACTGTATGTAGGGAATAGTTTGCCATTTGGGACACAGGCAAAGTTTAGGGTGACTCATCATGATGATGGTTGCTGAAAGATACAGGTAGCTCACATGAAACATGTGTCTTCACTTTTGGCTCACCAACCTGTTATAGGAAAACCTGAGTTGCGTGCACTTATTGCAGCTCCCTATGGATAGGAGTGTCTGCTAAATTACTCCAATGTAATGCAAACATCACATATGTGATATTTTCACAAAGAGGGTATATTATGTCCCCGAGCAGCCTGACTCAAACACTCATTCACTCTGACTGCTGGGCTCACGTGCCCTTGACTGAAGGACCTGAGGGGTGTGTGTGTGTGTGTGTGCGTGTGCATGTGTGTCTAGGTGTGTGTGTGTATTCTTCCTCCTCCCCCTGGCACACAGGTCAGTAAGCAGTAGATGAATAGTCTTTTTGTTCAGCCCCATGCCCACCTCCCTGTCACAGCTGTGAGTAATGCTGTGATGTGCTGCCCTGGGCAAAGCTCTCCTTCTTCCCAATGTCCCCAAGTGATATTTGACAATCACTGCAGGGGCAGATGAAGTGACACATCCTGTGGCGTAATGTGTATGTATTTGGGTGTGGGTGTGGGTGTGTGGGTGTGGGATAAGGGTCGGTTGATTTTCTCCATCACATTCAGTGAACGAAACTGAATGACAATGAATAAATTAATGAATATAACTTTAACTTGGCCATCTCTTGTTCAGCTCCAGAAAAACAGGTCAGATGACAGTCACACGCTCTTTTTTCTCTGCTTTTATTATTTTATTTGAACCTTTATTTAACTAGGCAAGTCAGTTAAGAATAAGCTCTTATTTACAATGATGGCCTACCCCGGCCAAACCTGGACGATGCTGGGCCAATTGTGCACCGCCCCATGGGACTCCCAATCATGGGATGTGATACAACCTGGATTCAAACCAGGGACTGTAGTGACGTCTCATGCACTGAAATGCAGTGCCTTAGACCGCTGTGCCAATCAATGTATATTGTCCCCCTCCTCACTTCTGTTTAGACAGGAGCTCAGCTATAGGCCAGTGAGGTAGACGGTTCTGGGCCTATAAGGCAGTTGGAGGTTCTGGGCCTATGAGCTAGGCAGACAGTTGTGAGCCTATAGAGGCAGGCAGACAGGTCTGAGCCTATAGAGGCAGGCAGACAGTTGTGAGCCTATAGAGGCAGGCAGACAGGTCTGAGCCTATAGAGGCAGGCAGACAGGTCTGAGCCTATGAGGTATATACACATTTCTGGGCTCTGGCCTTGTGAGTCAAACAGTTCTGGACCTGTGTCGCAGACAGACAGTTACGGGACTCTAGGAAAATGGGTGTACTGGGCAGACAGCTGTGTGGCACTGAGGGAGGTAGGAAGCTCTGGGCCTATGAAGCAGCCAGTCCTGTGCCTGCTGTGCAGGGTCATGGCTGGCAGGTAAACAAAGTTGGTCCTCAGAGATCCTCCGTGCATGTGACCTGCTCTGTGATGTATGAGTCACACAGCCTCGCCACAGTTATCCACAGCCTTACCCACCCCGGGGCATCATTAACCTACATCTGGGGAGAGATGGAAGGAGGGTGGGAGGGGAGGGGAGGGAAGGAGGGAATAAGGCAATAAGTCAAGGGAGGAGGGAGAGAGATACTCTCTTTGAAATAACGGGTTCTAAAATAGTTATTCGGCTGTCCCCATAAGATGAACCTTTGAAGAACCCTTTTAAGTTCTAGATAGCACATTTCTTTGTGTAGAGAGGCAAGACAAGAAAGACAGGGAAGGATGCAGGGATATAGGCAGGCAAGGCAAGCTCTAGGCAAACTGGACACTTCCTCCTATGTGGTCAACAGCCTGGGGATGAGGTTACTCATAAACAGCAAGGCAGGCTGCAACCTTTCATAAGGGAGCATTTTTAAGGCACCCTTTGATACAAGCCCCTTTATAAGCAGGCCCTGTATACCTTATGCATCTGCAATCACTCATTATTACCTATTCTCCTCCAGCCACTAAATTATACCACTGAGTAGTGCTGAACCTTTGACATGTGGGCTGCGTCCCAAACGTAGAGCTGTGTCCCTCAAAAGTAGAGCCGGTCAAAAGTAGTGCGTGAAATAGGGAATAAGGTGCCATTTGAATTGGTTTGTTGCTGCTGCCGGGGAGACAGATCACTATTCTGTTCAGGTCTTGGTTCACTGGTGCAGAATCAAACAGATGTGGCACGATATGAAGAGCTGATGAAGAGGAGAGGATGTAAGGTTTGAGGTGTCGGTATACCCTCTGATGCCTCTGTTCTGATCTCTGTGTGTGCAACTAGATTAGTTTGTAGTTTCAAAACACTTTCATATTGCCAGCAGGCAGAGTGAATACAAAATTCACAGGGTGCATACCGTATCCGTAGATACAGGAAAAGGAAACACAAAGGAAAATGTCAACAAGTCTTATTTTGGCATAGTACATCATAAGGGATGAATGTATGATGATGCTGATGCGGCATGGGGTCTCTGTTCCACTCAGAGGTCAGAGGTCAAAGGTCTGTAATTGACATAGAGGCAAGCCGGGAGGGTTAATTAGTACTGTTATTCTCAGCCTCATTTTAAGTGTCTAAACAACCATTTAACACACACTCTTATCATTCCAGTAATGGCATGGGCTTCCTATGCACACGTTAATAAGCTTGTCAAGTTGAAATAATTGAGAAAATAACCCAGAGTAGTTTATACAGTTTGTCAGAAAGTGTGAATGTGTTAACCTTTGAGGTTCTAGTTTAGCTCCAGTTGCTATAGTTAGAGAATGGAGACAACCATAGTAATCCATTAATATGCCTGGGAGAGCGAGAGGGATGTGGAGAGTTCATTGTATATTTAATGGAGTGTGTACAATTAGTACTATGAAATTATTAAGGGGCACCAGTCCTTTCTCTGACAAAATTAGTTTTCTTAGAAGGCCTGACTTCTGAAGGTATGAATTCTTTGAGAATCAATTGAATATGAATTCTTTGAGATTCTTTGAGAATCAATTCCCAGAACTTCCAGTTATTTACAGAATGATGTGTAAACGTAGCAGCTGTAACAAAATGACATGCTCATATATGGTTAGCTGTGTTCCAAGCTTTATGTTACAATATGATATGATATTTAACTGTGCCACGACTTCCACCGAAGTCGGCTCCTCTCCTTGTTCGGGCGGTGTTCGGCGGTCGACGTCACCGGCTATCCAGCCATCGCCGCTCCATTTTTCATGTATCCATTTGTTTTGTCTTGTTCCCTGCACACCTGGTTTTCATTCCCCAATCAATCCATATGTATTTATTCCTCTGTTCCCCATCATGTCTTTGTGTAAGATTGTTTGTGTTAGGTGTATTTTGGAAATGTGGATATTGTTACTCGCATTACTTTTAGTCTATGTTCCGTGTTTTGGCACATTTTATGTTACTTTGTGCTGTCATTTTGGACCGGAATAAAAAGTGTGCCTGTTCACTACACTCTGCTCTCCTGCACCTGACTTCGCCTCCAATACACACTCCAAACAAACTGTCAATTTCCATGGAAATTAATTCATAGTAGTTTCAAGTTTTCTTGGTCGTGTGTACAGGATACACATGCAAACACCATCCAAAGAAATTCTTACTTGCAGGTTCCTTCTTGATAATGCATCAACAATAAGAAATAAGAAAAGATAAGAATATGAACTTAAAGTAAATGGCTCAGTAGAATATAATAAATATTTTAGCTTAAGTATAATACAGGAAGGCACAATTTACAATACAATATTTCCACGTGTTTTATGAGGGCAGGTATTTAAATGGTGAAGTATTTAGCAATAATATATAAGAGTCTGGTTGCAGCAGCTGTGATGTGTGTGAAGCATGAATGTGTATGTGTGTGTGTGTGTGTGGATGAGTGTGTCTGTGTGAGTGTGTGTGTGCTAAGGTGTGGAGAATCAGTGCGGGTGGTCAGTTCAGTTCAAGTATTCAGTAGTCTGATGGCTTGTAGATACCAACAGGCTCAGAGACAGTTTCTATCAGACATCATGCTCCGCTACGTCTTCCCAATGGTAAAGGAGTGAACAACTCGCGGCTGGGGTGTGCACCAGGCCGTGGTGCAGAGATAGAATTTGGAGAGTACCTGGGGTGGCATGCCAAATTTCTTCAGACATCTTAAGGAGTAGAGGTGACCAGGGCCAGCTCCAGCCCTTTGGGTACCCTAAGCAACATTTGGTTGGGGGGCCCCCACACCAAGCAGGCATTTCTTTTTTTGTGGCCCCCCTCTTGACAGCGGAGAGAAAAATATAAGTTTTAAAGCAAGTTTTGCCATGGGGCAGATATTTTTTTTGCAATTTATAACTCATTTCATGCAATTCTACAAATTCTGCCATGGGGCAGAGATACATTTTTTTCAGTGTTAAAGCAAGTTTTCTGCAGTTCTACACACTTTTCATTGGGGCAAAGAAAACATTTAGCAATTTTATAAAAAATCAATTATGCAATTCTTCTCCATTTGTTATTTTTTGTCCCAATCTGTGATATCCAATTGGCAGTTGCTATCTTGTCTCATCGCTGCCCTATGGAACTCCCGGTCATGGCCGGCTGTGACACAGGCTGTCCCACACTTCAGCTCCCCTCAACCCATCCCATCTATCTCTGAACACCATCCAGACTTGATTTCAATTTACCATATATTTTTCACAAAAGTTCTGAACCTATCTATTCTCATAGTTTCTACATATTGTAAATTAAAGATACATTTTTGCTAATAGTAGATACATTTTTAATAATAGTATAATTATATTATTGATCGATTGACTATGACTTCAGATCACCCAGCAGTGCTAGTTGCAGAGTTGCAACAGAGCCTCTTCAACCTCAGCAGGCTGAAGAAATGTGGCTTGTCCCCTAAAACCCTCACAAACTTTTACAGATGCACAATTGAGAGCATCCTGTTGGGCTGTATCACTGCCTGGCTCTCCAGAGGGTGGTGCGGTCTGCCCAACTCATCACCGGGGCAAACTACCTGCCCTCCAAGACACCTACAGCACCCGATGTCACAGGAAGGCCAAAAAGATAATCAAGGACATCAACCAACCGAGCCATGGCCTGTTCACCCCACTATCATCCAGAAGGCGAGGTCAGTACTTGTGCATCAAAGCTGGTACCGAGAGACTGAAAAAAAGCTTCTATCTTAAGGTTATCATGCTGTTCAAAAGCTATCACTAGCCTGCTTCCACCCAGTTATGCAACCCTGCACCTTAGAGGCTGCTGCCCTTCTAATATAGACTTAGAATCACTGGCCATTTTAATAATGGAACATTAGTCACTTTAATAATGTTTACATACTGCTTTACTCCTCTCATATGCATATACTGCATTCTAAAACTACTGTTTAAGTCAATGCCACTTTGACATTGCTCAATCTAAAATGAATGTATTCCTTAATTCCATTATTTTACTTACAGATTTGTGTGTATTGTAGTGAATCGTTTTAGATACTATTGCACTGTTGAAGCTAGGAACACAAGCATTTCACTACACCCGCAATAACATCTGCTAATATGTGTATGTGACCAATACAATTTGATTGGATTTTTCTCCAGTATCTGCTATCTACTGTTAGTTCCTCTATTTCCTTTGCTAATATGAACTATTTTGACCTAAGTTGATTTTGTTTTAAAGATGAGTATTGAACTGCATGGCATCTAAAGGCACATTTTAAAGTGTCGCATGCTATAATGGGATCTGCTGTACCTATGTTATGTTGGGAAAAAGTCAGTTATAAATTCTTCTATCCTGGTTTAAAAACAAGTTGTTATCCAATAGGCTTTGATAAAAATATGTGTGTGGATGTGACAGCTTTTCCAGTTCACCTGGGAGCTTGGCCATCATGGCAAAACAGTCTGCTGTGTGTGTGTGTGTGTGTGTATATGTGTGTGTGCGCAAATGATAAGGGGGTTGTGTGAACATGCTGAACACTACATATGTCCACTCTGCTCGTCCATCACCTAGGGCCACTTGCTCCTCCTCTCTCTCTCTCCCCATGACGTTAATTGTTTGACAGGCCTGACTGACTGCTTGTCTCTGTATCTTTCTCTCCCTCTGTCATTTTAGTCTTCTCATTCTCCCTCTCTCACTCTACTGTAGTCTTCTACAGTTTGTGATGATCTCTCTCTTTCTGTTTCTCTGCCTTTGTCACTCCACCCCCCACTCTCGCCGCTCCATTTTTCATGTATCCATTTGTTTTGTCTTGTTCCCTGCACACCTGGTTTTCATTCCCCAATCAATCCATATGTATTTATTCCTCTGTTCCCCATCATGTCTTTGTGTAAGATTGTTTGTGTTAGGTGTATTTTGGAAATGTGGATATTGTTACTCGCATTACTTTTAGTCTATGTTCCGTGTTTGGGCACATTTTATGTTACTTTGTGCTGTCATTTTGGACCGGAATAAAAAGTGTGCCTGTTCACTACACTCTGCTCTCCTGCACCTGACTTCGCCTCCAATACACACTCCAAACAAACTGTCAATTTCCATGGAAATTAATTCATAGTAGTTTCAAGTTTTCTTGGTCGTGTGTACAGGATACACATGCAAACACCATCCAAAGAAATTCTTACTTGCAGGTTCCTTCTTGATAATGCATCAACAATAAGAAATAAGAAAAGATAAGAATATGAACTTAAAGTAAATGGCTCAGTAGAATATAATAAATATTTTAGCTTAAGTATAATACAGGAAGGCACAATTTACAATACAATATTTCCACGTGTTTTATGAGGGCAGGTATTTAAATGGTGAAGTATTTAGCAATAATATATAAGAGTCTGGTTGCAGCAGCTGTGATGTGTGTGAAGCATGAATGTGTATGTGTGTGTGTGTGTGTGGATGAGTGTGTCTGTGTGAGTGTGTGTGTGCTAAGGTGTGGAGAATCAGTGCGGGTGGTCAGTTCAGTTCAAGTATTCAGTAGTCTGATGGCTTGTAGATACCAACAGGCTCAGAGACAGTTTCTATCAGACATCATGCTCCGCTACGTCTTCCCAATGGTAAAGGAGTGAACAACTCGCGGCTGGGGTGTGCACCAGGCCGTGGTGCAGAGATAGAATTTGGAGAGTACCTGGGGTGGCATGCCAAATTTCTTCAGACATCTTAAGGAGTAGAGGTGACCAGGGCCAGCTCCAGCCCTTTGGGTACCCTAAGCAACATTTGGTTGGGGGGGCCCCCACACCAAGCAGGCATTTCTTTTTTTGTGGCCCCCCCTCTTGACAGCGGAGAGAAAAATATAAGTTTTAAAGCAAGTTTTGCCATGGGGCAGATATTTTTTTTGCAATTTATAACTCATTTCATGCAATTCTACAAATTCTGCCATGGGGCAGAGATACATTTTTTTCAGTGTTAAAGCAAGTTTTCTACAGTTCTACACACTTTTCATTGGGGCAAAGAAAACATTTAGCAATTTTATAAAAAATCAATTATGCAATTCTTCTCCATTTGTTATTTTTTGTCCCAATCTGTGATATCCAATTGGCAGTTGCTATCTTGTCTCATCGCTGCCCTATGGAACTCCCGGTCATGGCCAGCTGTGACACAGGCTGTCCCACACTTCAGCTCCCCTCAACCCATCCCATCTATCTCTGAACACCATCCAGACTTGATTTCAATTTACCATATATTTTTCACAAAAGTTCTGAACCTATCTATTCTCATAGTTTCTACATATTGTAAATTAAAGATACATTTTTGCTAATAGTAGATACATTTTTAATAATAGTATAATTATATTATTGATCGATTGACTATGACTTCAGATCACCCAGCAGTGCTAGTTGCAGAGTTGCAACAGAGCCTCTTCAACCTCAGCAGGCTGAAGAAATGTGGCTTGTCCCCTAAAACCCTCACAAACTTTTACAGATGCACAATTGAGAGCATCCTGTTGGGCTGTATCACTGCCTGGCTCTCCAGAGGGTGGTGCGGTCTGCCCAACTCATCACCGGGGGCAAACTACCTGCCCTCCAAGACACCTACAGCACCCGATGTCACAGGAAGGCCAAAAAGATAATCAAGGACATCAACCAACCGAGCCATGGCCTGTTCACCCCACTATCATCCAGAAGGCGAGGTCAGTACTTGTGCATCAAAGCTGGTACCGAGAGACTGAAAAAAGCTTCTATCTTAAGGTTATCATGCTGTTCAAAAGCTATCACTAGCCTGCTTCCACCCAGTTATGCAACCCTGCACCTTAGAGGCTGCTGCCCTTCTAATATAGACTTAGAATCACTGGCCATTTTAATAATGGAACATTAGTCACTTTAATAATGTTTACATACTGCTTTACTCCTCTCATATGCATATACTGCATTCTAAAACTACTGTTTAAGTCAATGCCACTTTGACATTGCTCAATCTAAAATGAATGTATTCCTTAATTCCATTATTTTACTTACAGATTTGTGTGTATTGTAGTGAATCGTTTTAGATACTATTGCACTGTTGAAGCTAGGAACACAAGCATTTCACTACACCCGCAATAACTTCTGCTAATATGTGTATGTGACCAATACAATTTGATTGGATTTTTCTCCAGTATCTGCTATCTACTGTTAGTTCCTCTATTTCCTTTGCTAATATGAACTATTTTGACCTAAGTTGATTTTGTTTTAAAGATGCTAAATGACTTAAATGTAAATGTAAAGATGCTAAATGACTTAAATGTAAATGTAAATGTAAAGATGAGTATTGAACTGCATGGCATCTAAAGGCACATTTTAAAGTGTCGCATGCTATAATGGGATCTGCTGTACCTATGTTATGTTGGGAAAAAGTCAGTTATAAATTCTTCTATCCTGGTTTAAAAACAAGTTGTTATCCAATAGGCTTTGATAAAAATATGTGTGTGGATGTGACAGCTTTTCCAGTTCACCTGGGAGCTTGGCCATCATGGCAAAACAGTCTGCTGTGTGTGTGTGTGTGTGTGTGTATATGTGTGTGTGCGCAAATGATAAGGGGGTTGTGTGAACATGCTGAACACTACATATGTCCACTCTGCTCGTCCATCACCTAGGGCCACTTGCTCCTCCTCTCTCTCTCTCCCCATGACGTTAATTGTTTGACAGGCCTGACTGACTGCTTGTCTCTGTATCTTTCTCTCCCTCTGTCATTTTAGTCTTCTCATTCTCCCTCTCTCACTCTACTGTAGTCTTCTACAGTTTGTGATGATCTCTCTCTTTCTGTTTCTCTGCCTTTGTCACTCCACCCCCCACTCTCGCCGCTCCATTTTTCATGTATCCATTTGTTTTGTCTTGTTCCCTGCACACCTGGTTTTCATTCCCCAATCAATCCATATGTATTTATTCCTCTGTTCCCCATCATGTCTTTGTGTAAGATTGTTTGTGTTAGGTGTATTTTGGAAATGTGGATATTGTTACTCGCATTACTTTTAGTCTATGTTCCGTGTTTGGGCACATTTTATGTTACTTTGTGCTGTCATTTTGGACCGGAATAAAAAGTGTGCCTGTTCACTACACTCTGCTCTCCTGCACCTGACTTCGCCTCCAATACACACTCCAAACAAACTGTCAATTTCCATGGAAATTAATTCATAGTAGTTTCAAGTTTTCTTGGTCGTGTGTACAGGATACACATGCAAACACCATCCAAAGAAATTCTTACTTGCAGGTTCCTTCTTGATAATGCATCAACAATAAGAAATAAGAAAAGATAAGAATATGAACTTAAAGTAAATGGCTCAGTAGAATATAATAAATATTTTAGCTTAAGTATAATACAGGAAGGCACAATTTACAATACAATATTTCCACGTGTTTTATGAGGGCAGGTATTTAAATGGTGAAGTATTTAGCAATAATATATAAGAGTCTGGTTGCAGCAGCTGTGATGTGTGTGAAGCATGAATGTGTATGTGTGTGTGTGTGTGTGGATGAGTGTGTCTGTGTGAGTGTGTGTGTGCTAAGGTGTGGAGAATCAGTGCGGGTGGTCAGTTCAGTTCAAGTATTCAGTAGTCTGATGGCTTGTAGATACCAACAGGCTCAGAGACAGTTTCTATCAGACATCATGCTCCGCTACGTCTTCCCAATGGTAAAGGAGTGAACAACTCGCGGCTGGGGTGTGCACCAGGCCGTGGTGCAGAGATAGAATTTGGAGAGTACCTGGGGTGGCATGCCAAATTTCTTCAGACATCTTAAGGAGTAGAGGTGACCAGGGCCAGCTCTAGCCCTTTGGGTACCCTAAGCAACATTTGGTTGGGGGGCCCCCACACCAAGCAGGCATTTCTTTTTTTGTGGCCCCCCTCTTGACAGCGGAGAGAAAAATATAAGTTTTAAAGCAAGTTTTGCCATGGGGCAGATATTTTTTTTGCAATTTATAACTCATTTCATGCAATTCTACAAATTCTGCCATGGGGCAGAGATACATTTTTTTCAGTGTTAAAGCAAGTTTTCTACAGTTCTACACACTTTTCATTGGGGCAAAGAAAACATTTAGCAATTTTATAAAAAATCAATTATGCAATTCTTCTCCATTTGTTATTTTTTGTCCCAATCTGTGATATCCAATTGGCAGTTGCTATCTTGTCTCATCGCTGCCCTATGGAACTCCCGGTCATGGCCAGCTGTGACACAGGCTGTCCCACACTTCAGCTCCCCTCAACCCATCCCATCTATCTCTGAACACCATCCAGACTTGATTTCAATTTACCATATATTTTTCACAAAAGTTCTGAACCTATCTATTCTCATAGTTTCTACATATTGTAAATTAAAGATACATTTTTGCTAATAGTAGATACATTTTTAATAATAGTATAATTATATTATTGATCGATTGACTATGACTTCAGATCACCCAGCAGTGCTAGTTGCAGAGTTGCAACAGAGCCTCTTCAACCTCAGCAGGCTGAAGAAATGTGGCTTGTCCCCTAAAACCCTCACAAACTTTTACAGATGCACAATTGAGAGCATCCTGTTGGGCTGTATCACTGCCTGGCTCTCCAGAGGGTGGTGCGGTCTGCCCAACTCATCACCGGGGGCAAACTACCTGCCCTCCAAGACACCTACAGCACCCGATGTCACAGGAAGGCCAAAAAGATAATCAAGGACATCAACCAACCGAGCCATGGCCTGTTCACCCCACTATCATCCAGAAGGCGAGGTCAGTACTTGTGCATCAAAGCTGGTACCGAGAGACTGAAAAAAAGCTTCTATCTTAAGGTTATCATGCTGTTCAAAAGCTATCACTAGCCTGCTTCCACCCAGTTATGCAACCCTGCACCTTAGAGGCTGCTGCCCTTCTAATATAGACTTAGAATCACTGGCCATTTTAATAATGGAACATTAGTCACTTTAATAATGTTTACATACTGCTTTACTCCTCTCATATGCATATACTGCATTCTAAAACTACTGTTTAAGTCAATGCCACTTTGACATTGCTCAATCTAAAATGAATGTATTCCTTAATTCCATTATTTTACTTACAGATTTGTGTGTATTGTAGTGAATCGTTTTAGATACTATTGCACTGTTGAAGCTAGGAACACAAGCATTTCACTACACCCGCAATAACTTCTGCTAATATGTGTATGTGACCAATACAATTTGATTGGATTTTTCTCCAGTATCTGCTATCTACTGTTAGTTCCTCTATTTCCTTTGCTAATATGAACTATTTTGACCTAAGTTGATTTTGTTTTAAAGATGAGTATTGAACTGCATGGCATCTAAAGGCACATTTTAAAGTGTCGCATGCTATAATGGGATCTGCTGTACCTATGTTATGTTGGGAAAAAGTCAGTTATAAATTCTTCTATCCTGGTTTAAAAACAAGTTGTTATCCAATAGGCTTTGATAAAAATATGTGTGTGGATGTGACAGCTTTTCCAGTTCACCTGGGAGCTTGGCCATCATGGCAAAACAGTCTGCTGTGTGTGTGTGTGTGTGTGTGTATATGTGTGTGTGCGCAAATGATAAGGGGGTTGTGTGAACATGCTGAACACTACATATGTCCACTCTGCTCGTCCATCACCTAGGGCCACTTGCTCCTCCTCTCTCTCTCTCCCCATGACGTTAATTGTTTGACAGGCCTGACTGACTGCTTGTCTCTGTATCTTTCTCTCCCTCTGTCATTTTAGTCTTCTCATTCTCCCTCTCTCACTCTACTGTAGTCTTCTACAGTTTGTGATGATCTCTCTCTTTCTGTTTCTCTGCCTTTGTCACTCCACCCCCCCACTCTCTCTCTCTCTCGCTCTATCTACCTGTCTCTGTGCCTATTTCTTCTTCTTCTTCATCTCTATCTCACTCTTTCCCGTTGGCCAACTCTTGCTGTGGCAGCCCAGGGGCAAGCAGGGAGCTACAAAGGCATGAGCAGGACCTTGGTCATTTCCAGAGGGCTAAAGGCCAAGGTGAGTCAGCACCATGGACAGCTCTACAGGCATCAACTGGGGCTGGTGATTCAACACCAATATTACCCAGTCCAGGTGATGCAACCAATTGGCACCTGGAATTGGTCCCACCTGTCCCTCGTTACCTCAAATGAGTATAAGTAGAGGTGCAGTCACTCGGGCGGTATGTCAGACAGGCAGATGGTACGCCTAGTCCTTGGAAGAACTGGAGTGAGTATGAGAAGCACCTCGATACAAAGAAGATACTAGGCAATGTTTGACTCACCTGTCTCTCTCTCTTCCTGTTCTTTGCCCCAAAGGAAGAGGACCGATTAACGGGCAGCACGCCACACGGCTCAAGATGAGAGTAAGGATGGAAACCCCGGACACATCTCTCTCTCTTTTATGTTTTGTTCATTAACACAGGCGGTCCGAGGAGCCGCCACACCTGGCACGTTAACCTACCAGTTACCTGATAGGCCTTTCAGTTGTATTTCTCCCCTCCCCATTCTCCCCCAACCTTTATTAAAGAACTACTTTGTTTTGAGCACCACAAATTGGTTTCCCACTGGACTATTTTATTGTGAGTTTAACCTCTGACTCTACACATTGCATCCGAGAAGGGTGTGCTAGAAAGGATGCATATAACTCGGGTTTTATTAAATTATTTTCCACACACAGTCTGTGCCTGTATTTAGTTTTCATACTAGTGAGGGCAGGGAATCCACGCTCACATACTGTATGTACGTGGTTGCAAAGATCATGAGTGTCTGAACAGCTTAATTTGCCAAGGAAGGATACTCTTAGTGCAGCCCAATCCAAAAATCTAGCAGTGGCTTCTGATTAAATTCAATTTCGATGAGGCTCTCTTGTTCAGATATCGGTAAGTGGACTGGAGGCAGAGCTTGAAAGGGATACCGAATCCAGTTGTTTGTCATCTGTTTCGGGAAAGTATCTGCGCGATTGTGTACCCAACCCAGGTGCTTCGCTATATCACATTTGACATTGTCCATAAGCTTGAGTTCATTTGCACACAAAAAATCAAACCATGATGGAAAGACCTGTGTGTTGGGCTCCAACTTCTTAATCATAGCCTCAATTTTGTCCCGCACATTGAATATAGTTGCTGAGAGTCAGATCATTCAGGTGAGAAAAAACATCACCCAGATAGGCCAGTCATGTGAGAAACTTCCCTTGGCAGCAAGAGCCTCTCGGTGGATGCTGCAGTGTACCTAAGTGGCGTCGGAAGCAACTGCTTGCACACTTGTTTCCACACTCCACTATGTCTCCCTGTAATGGCTTTTGCGCCATCAGTACAGATACCAACACATCTTGACCAGCAAAGTCCATTTGATGTCACAAAGCTATCCAATACTTAAAATATATGCTCTCCTGATGTCCTCGTTTCCAGTGGTTTGCAGAAGAGGATGTCTTCCTTAATTGACCCCCCCATAAACATAACGGACATTTACCAGGAGCTGTGCCAGGCCCGCCACGTCTGTTGACTCATCCAGCTGTAACGCATAGAATTCACTGGCTTGTATGTGAAGCAGTAATTGTTTCTAAACATCTCTCACCATGTCACTGATGCGTTGTGAAACTGTGTTGTTTGATGAAGACATTGTCTGTATAGTTTTTTGGGCCTTTTCCCCCAGCATTGTCCCAGCTATATCCGCGGCAGCAGGAATAATTAGTTCTCCACAATAGTATGGGGCTTGCCTGTCCTAGCCACTCGGTAGCTCACCATATAATATTCTTCTTGCCCCTTTCTTATTAATGGTATATGTTGCTTTTATACATGTCGTCTTAGTTCTCGCTCAAAAAACTCCCGTGGCTTATTTTTCAAAATGTCATGTTTTGTTTCTAAATGTCTGCGCAAGACTGAAGGTTTCATCGGGTTGTGAGAGAGAACTTTTGCACTTATAACACACTGTGGCTGAGGAAAGGCACTACTCCCAATATAAGTGAACCCCAAATCAATGTAGTTCTCATCATATTTCCTCCTCTTCGATGGTCCAACGTCCCTGTCTGTTGTTCCGTGCTTTCCCAGGTAAGGGGGCAGAAGCTCTTCGGCTTGGGCTAACACCAAATTTAGAATTACTGATGCTAGCATTGAATGTGCTCGTGGAAGCAGAACAGCTTGTGTTGTCTACCAGTAGAGGTGGTGTGTGTCTCTATGGATGCAGGCCTTTCTCTAAACTAGGCAAGTCAGTTAAGAACAAATTCTTATTTTCAATGACAGCCTAGGCAGAATGACAGATTTTTACCTTGTCAGCTCAGGCATTCGATCATGTAACCTTTTTGTTACTAGTCCAACTCTCTAACCAACGCTCTAGTCCAACGCTCTAATCGCTCTAACCACTAGGCCCCACCTCTTGCCTGCCCCAGCTGCAGCCTCAGGTGGATCAGGACAAGATTCAGCCCCCTGAACAGCTTTCACAAGCACTGCAAAGGCTGCTGTTCAGGGGAGACCTTTCATTTTTGAATGTGTGGGGTTACAAGTGCCTTTCCCAGCTGCTCCAGGAACACCCTCGCCTTGTTCCGTTTTTAAGGCATCCAGGTAAGGTTGAGCTTGTTCCATATCATGAAGGAATTGTTATGAAGACACATCAATGATGTTATGGAAGATTACCAGGGGCCAGCGGGCAGTCATCCTCCTGCAGCTGTAAGTTCCAATCACCTTGTCCAGGTTGTCCACACCTCCTTTGTTGTGGTTGTAGTCTAGGATGATGGCTGGATTCCTGTCCTCACTATCACTGATCTCAGCCGTTTTGTGCACTGTGCTCAGGAGGACCACATTCTTGTTCCTCTTTGAGAGGTAAGAAACTAGAGTGGTGGTGGTGTGAGGGCAAATGATGAGAAGGCCTCTCTCCCCTTGTTGCGAGGAGTGTAGGGGGGAGCTCAGGCTTGTTCTCTCCAACTGTGTCAACCATGGCGATCTTCCTCTTCAGGAGCTGCTGGCTGAGTTCAATCAGTAGCACAAATAATCTCAATTTCTCATTGTGTGTGTGTGTCTTTGTGGTTTTTGTGGTGTGTAAATTATTTTAGAACTGCCAGGTCAAAAATGACCCTAAGACAATCTTTGTACCCTGGTGGTGTACAGCTTTCTTGGAAATATGAACAAAGGTGATGCTTCACTTTTCTAATGTTGGGGTCACTCTAGGAAAAGTCATTAATTTTAAGTTGAAAATATATAATTTAGGGGGTTTTCTCTGCTGTTAAACATAGTGGCGGGTCATTTTTTGACACTTAGGACAACACAAGGGTTCAATTTATTCTACTGTATGTAGACAGCAGAAGCTCCTTTAGGCCCACAGCCAAACTGTCTCTCCCACTCCAGCTCCAGGATATTCTCTCTCTCTCAACTTTTTGGACGACATGGGTCCCATTATGTCTGCCGAAAACCAAACACTGCATTCCACAGTAAGAACCACATACCAACGGTCAAGCATGGTGGTGGTAGCGTGATGGTTTGGCGATGCTTTCCTGCTTCAGGACCTGAACGACTTGCCTTAATACTGGCATTCCCAAACTGCGGCAATGCCGTCGGGGGAACGCCAAATAAAAATGAGATTCACATAAAAAAATATATAGAATAATTTTTCACATTTTCAAACAATCCATTTATACTTTCCAACGGGGCTATACATTTGCGTGAGGTTTTTTTCTCGCCTGAGTAGCCTCGTTTCACTGCCAAAAATACAATTAAACCATGTAGTGTTCAGCAAAATAAAAGCACAATATCAAATACAGGTAGGCTAGTCAAATAATTAACATCCAATCACATTAACCGTTACTATTTCACGGAAAATCCAATCACGATCCGTATGTAGCGAGCCTTAAATATGAAATGCCTTATGAAGGAATCATGTAGATCTACTGTTGCCTACATTAAAAAAGTACAACAGTATCCAAAAGTATTAATTGAAAACAGGCATACAAAACGGTATTGGCATTCATTTAAAAAACTACAAAGTAAAGCTACTATTATATTTCAATTGTTTTTATGAGAACCTGTTTTATTAACCATATTGGGTGGTTAACTTTTTTTATATATATAAATATATTTGGGGCACAAAAAAAAGTCAGTATAGAAAACCATTGCCCATCATACATTGCTCTAATAACTTTCAAAAGATTATTCCTCAATTTGCCCTCCAAAAATGTTTTTTTTCCTGTAAATGAAGTTGCACAAAAATGTGCATCTTTTCTTACAAATCAAATCTTTTCACACAAATTAAGCCACACAAAAACACAAAACGCAAATACATATTTGCACAAATTGCCACCGCATGTGCATCGCTTCATCTGTGATTGAATTACACAAAATTGTGTGGTGGAGATGAAAAATTTGACTTTTTCATGTGCCCAATTTGTTTCTATTTAATGATAATTTGTGACAGTGAGTTGGTTAAACTTAAACTTATACTAATGCTTCTGTCTTACTTATACTTACTTATACTTGAAGAGTTTTATTCCTAAACGCTACATATCCATTTTCAGAAATGTTAGCGGATTAGCTTTTCTTGTTTAAATAAATTATGAAAGAGATTGGTGTCTCTTTTTTTACTATATAATCGTGGTATGGGGTTGTTGAATGACAGAAATGTAATTGTTTAAAATTTATCACCTGATGGTTTCATTTCCAAGAGACTAAAAGCATGTTATTTTGCAAAATGCTATATATCAAAGATAAATAAGTAGTACTGTTTTACACAGTCAAATGTAACAAATAACTACATTTTTAATAAAGAACTGTACAAATGACACATTTGTGACATCAATATTTAAATTTAAATAATGTATAATTCAATACAGTGTCGTTTCTTTGCTATGGATTTAGCTGATATATGACATGCTATTTTATCAAATCAATTTTCTGTAATTAATATTACCGGATTAAACTAACTAAATTAAATGTAATTAACTAAGAAGTCAGGGCACCACTTAAGAATGTTTATAGAGCTGTTGTCTTCCGAATAAACTCTTAAAGATCTGGTAATCTTTTATATCAAAAGCAGTCAATTATCAATCGTCACCTTATTCAGTCTCATCTGAACGTCGTAAAAATCTCGGTTATCTTCACAAACCCTGGCTAACAAGTTGAAACAGCAATATAACATTTGGTTTAATTATTTATTTACTAAATACCTAAATAATCACACATAATTACATATACACAGGATGGATCATACATTGATTACTAATTATGTCATACAAGAAAACGTCCCTAGCGGACGGAACCGATATGACAGCTGGTTACACAAAGAAAGGAGGTTGGGTTTGAATGAAAGCACAGGAAGACTGAGGAACAAAAGGATTGGGTCTCTATCGGACCTTGTGAAGCTATGCTATCGTAAATACATAATCTTATGCATTCTAAATAACCGCCCATTTGGAAAAGGAAAATGAAAGAAATATTTACTCTGAACTGCGCTTCGATAGATTGGTCGAAGCTGGAAGGCTGGGTTGCCCAGCAGAGCTCTCCCTTGTCCTTTGACAAAGAGTTCAAAGTTCATATAAAGTTTCCATACTATAATATCATGCTGTATTCTGGCTGGTATAGTCACATTCATCCTTCCAGCGTGGCGATCGTGACCTCCACGTTGCCATGGCACCACAGTGGTTGGAAAGAGGTTGTTTAGGCTGTCTGTACCCCTCCCAGTTACTCCACTGCACTGGCATCCCATTGGTCCAGAGCCAAAACCCAAAGAGACGGCTCTGCCTTAGACCCACCCACACAGGACCAGGTACAAGTTTCACACTACGACTCAGTTTCTGCTCAACAATCTTGTGGTCAGCTTCAGACTCCAACCTAAGCAGTCCGTGGTAGTTCTTATTGCAGTAGTCCAGAGCCTGCTCCCAGGTCTTTGTTTCATTGATTAGGTGGAATGATTCTGAAAGAAACGGACACACAAAGTTGATTTGTTGAAAAATCAGAAGAGCTGTTAATAATAATAATTAAGATGGCCAATTTATAATTCTCTGTCTAACAATTCCAAAAATAATGAGAGCATTCTCAGGGATTATCGTCATGGCTAAGTAAATCCCACCTCAGGGTGATACTAAAAATACATTCAAAGATCTTCATTGGACCCTGAACAAATTGCGTTAACAAAAATAATTTGAGGCCCGTGCTCCCAAATTATTGCCAACACATTCAAGGTTTAACCACTGCTAATCAAATGAAATCAAATTTTATTGGTCACATACACATATTTAGCAGATGTTTTGCTGGTGTTTGGTGAAATGCTTGTGTTCCTAGATCCAACAGTGCAGTAGTATCTAACAATTCACAAATCTCAAAATAAAAGAATGGAATTAAGAAATATATAAATATTCGGACAAGCAATGTCTGAGTGGCATTGACTTAAACAGTAGTTTAGAATACAGAATATACTGTACATATAAGCAGTATGTAAAAAATATTTAAACATTATTAAAATGCCTAGTGTTCCGTTATTAAAGTGGAAAGTGATTCAAAGTCTATGACCTGTATATAGGGCAGCAGCCTCTAAGGTGCAGGTATGCGTATCCGGATGGAAGCCGGCTAGTGATAGCTTTTTAACAGTATGAAAGTCTTAAGATAGAAGCTGTTTTTCAGTCTCTCGGTACTAGCTTAGATGCACCTGTACTGACCTACTTCTGTACCTGTACTGACCTCGCTCCTTGACTTTTTCCAAATGTTGATACATTTCAGCCTTATTCTAAAATGGATTTAAAAAATAAATAATTTGCTAATTTATTAAAAGTAAAAAACAGAAATACCATATTTACATAAGTATGAGGGTCATAGGGGCCAAGCCAAATATCTGAAGTTGAAGAGGTGCTGTGGTGCCATATTCACCACACGGTCTGTGTTGGTGGACAATTTCAGATTGTCAGTGATGTTTACGCCGAGGACCTTGAAGCTTTTAATCTTCTCCACTGTGGTCTCGTCGATGTGGATGGGGGTGTGCTCCCTCTGCTTTCTCCTGAAGTCCACAATCAGCTCCTTCATTTTGTTAATGTTGAGGGAGAGGTTATTTTCCTGGCACCACTCTGCCAGGGCCCTTACCTCCCCAAAGTAGGCTGTCTCGTCATTGTTGGTAAGCAGGCCAAGAAGTGTTGTGTCATCTGCAAACTTGATGATTGAATTGGAGACTTGCGTGGCCACGCATTCATGGATGAACAAGGAGTATAGGAGGGGGCTGAGCATGCACCCTTGTGGGGCTCCTGTGTTGAGGACCAGCGTAGCGGAGGTGTTGTTCCTGCTTTCACCACCTGGAGGCGGCCCGTCAGGAAGTCCAGGACCCAGTTGCACAGGCCGCGGTTCAGGCCCAGGGCCCGAGGTTAATAATGAGCTTGGAGAGAACTATGGTGTTGAAGGCTAAGCAGTAGTCAATGAACAGCATTGTTACATACAGTGCCTCCGGAAAGTGATCAGGCCCCTTGACTTTTTCCACATTTTGTTATGTTACAGGCTTATTTTAACATGGATTTTTTTTATCCTTAGCAATCTACACACAATACCTCATAATTACAAAGTGAAAACATTTTAGCAAATGTATTAAAAAAAAGAAAAAGAAATACCTTATTTACATAAGTATTCAGACCCTTTGCTATAATACTGACAATTGAGCTCAACAGGTGCATCCTGTTTCCATTCATAATCCTTGAGATGTTTCTACAACTTGACTGGAGTCCACCTGTGGTAAATTGAATTGATTGGACATGATTTGGAAAGGAACACACCTGTCTATATAAAGTCCCACAGTTGACAGTTCATGTCAGAGCAAAACCCAAGCCATGAGGTTGAAGGAATTGTCCGCAGAGCTCCGAGACACGATTGTGTCGAGTCACAGATCTGGGGAAGGGTACCAAAAAATGTCTGCAGAATTGAAGGGCCCCAAGAACACATTGGCCTCCATAATTGTTAAATGGAAGAAGTTTAGAACCACCAAGACTCTAAGGCTGGCTGGCTGTCAGGACAAACTGAGCAATCAGGGGAGAAGGGCCTTGGTCAGGGAGGTGACCAAGCACCCGATGCCCACTCTGACAGAGCTCTCGATTTCCTCTGTGGAGATGGGAGAACCTTCCAGAAGGACAACCATCTCTGCAGAACTCCATCAATCAGGCCTTTATGATAGAGTGACCAGATGGAAGCCACTCCTCAGAGTTGGAGTTGGCCAAAAGGCACCTAAAGATTCTCAGACCGTGAGAAACCAGATTCCCTGGTCTGATGAAACCAAGATTGAACTAGTTGGCCTCAATGCCATGTATCATGTCTGGAAGAAACCTGGCACCATCCATACGGTGAAGCATGGTGGTGGAAGCATCATGCAGTAGAGATTTTTTTCAGTGGCAAGGACTGGGAGACTATTCAAGATCGAGGCAAAGATGAATGGTGCAAAGCACGGAGAGATCCTTGATGACAACCTGCTCCAGAGCGCTCAGGACCTCAGAGTGGGGCGGGGGTTTACCTTCTAACAGGACAATGACCGTAAGCACACAGCCAAGACAACGCAGGAGTGGAGTGGCTTCTATCTGCAGAGAAGAATGGGAGAAACTCCCCAAATACAGGTGTAGCATCATACCCAAGAAGACTTGAGGCTGTAATTGCTGCCCAAGGTGCTTCAACAAAGTACTGAGTCTGAATACTTTTGTAAATCTGATATTTAATTTTTAAATACATTTTTTTAATTAGCAAACATTGCTGAAAAAGTGTTTTTGCTTTGTCATTATTTGGTATTGTTTCTAGATTGATGAGAGGGAAAATAACGATTTAATCAATTTTAGATAAGTCTGTAACCTAACAAAATGTGGAAAAGGTTAAGGGGTCTGAATACTTTCTGAAGGCACTGTTGGTGTTCCTCTTGTTTAGATGAGATAGGGCAGTGCATAGTGCGATGGCGATTGCATCAGCTTTGGATCTATTGGGGCGGTATGCAAAATGAAGTGGGTCTAGGGTGTCAGGTACGGTGGAGGTGAAATGACCCCTAACTTACCTCTCAAAGCTCCTTATGAGGACAGAAGTTAGTGCTATGGGGCAATAGTCATTTAGTTCAGTTACCCTTGCATTCTTGGGTACAGGAAGAATGGTTGACATTTTAAAGAAAGTGGGGACAGCAGACTGGGCGAGGGAGAGATTGAAAATGTCCATAATCACTCCAGCCAGCTGGTCTGCGCATGCTCGGAGGAAGCGGCTAAGGTTGTTGTTTGAGACGGTCCTTGAGACGGTTATCACTCTTAATTGTGTTACTCACGTCGGCTACAGAGAACGAGAGCCAACAGTCCTCAGGAGCGGGCCGCGTCGGTGGCACTGTGGTATCCTCAAAGCAGTATAAGGCAAATTCAAATCTGACCACGATCCCATTTTGCTTCTCCATGCCTACAAACAAAGACTCAAGAGGGAAGTTCCGGTGGTCAGGTCTGTACAGCGTTGGTCCGACCGATCAGAATTCATGCTCAAAGACTGCTTGCATCACATGGACTGGCATACAGTACCAGTCAAAAGTTTAGATACACTTACTCATTCAAGGGATTTTCTTTATTTGTACTATTTTCTACATTGTAGAAGAAATCAAAACAATGATATAACACATGGAATCATGTAGTAACCAAAAAAGTGTTAAACAAATCAAAATATATTTTAGATATTAGATTCTTGAAAGTAGCCCCCCTTTTCCTGGATAACAGCTTTGCACACTCATGGCATTTTCTCTACCAGCTTCACCTGGAATGCTTTTCCAACAGTCTTGAAGGAGTTCCCACTTATGCTGATTGTGGAGGCCAGGTCATCTGATGCAGCATTCCATCACTCTCCTTCTTGGTCAAATAGCCCTTACACAGCCTGGAGGTGTGTTGGGTCATTATCCTGTTGAAATACAAATGATAGTCCCACTAAGTGCACACCATTTGGGATGGAGTATCGCTGCAGAATGCTGTGGTAGCCATGTTGGTTAAGTTTTCGTTCAATGCTAAATAAATCACTGACAGTGTCACCAGCAAAGCACTCCCACACCATCACACCACCTCCTCCGTGCTTCAGGGTGGGAACTACACATGCGGAAATCATCTGTTCACCTACTCTGGATTTCAAATTTGGACTCATCAGACCAAAGGACAGGCTTCCACCAGTCTAATGTCCATTGCTCGTGTTTCTTGGCCCAAGCAAGTCTCTTCTTATAATTGGTGTCCTTTCGTGGTTTCTTTGCAGCAATTCGACCATGAAGGCCTGATTCATGTTGAGAGATGTCTGTTACTTGAAATCTGTGAAGCATTTAATTGGGCTGCAATAATGAACTTATCCTCTTTAGCAGAGGTAACTCTGGGTCTTCCTTTTCCTTTTCCTCATGAGAGCCAGTTTCATTGATGGTTTTTGCGACAGCACCTGGAGAAACTTTCAAAGATCTTGGAATGTTCCTTTTTTACTGACCTTCATGCCTTAAAGTAATCCTGGACTGTCGAAAAGACCTCATGAAGCTGGTTGAGAGAAGGCCAAGAATGTGCAAAGCTGTCATCAAGGCAAAGGATGGCTACTTTGAAGATATATTTTTTTAAATATATTTTGATTTGTTTAACACTTTTTTGGTTACTACATGATTCCATGTGTCATTTCATAGTGTTGATGTCTGTACTATTATTCTACAATGTAGAAAATAGTAAAAATAAAGAAAATCACAATGAGTAGGTGTGTCCAAACTTTTGACTGGTACTGTATGTTCCGGGTCACCTCTGAGGATAACATTGATGAATACACCAACTCTGTCATTGGATTCATCCAAAAATGCATAGATGATGTGATTCCCATGTCGTTCAAAACAGACTTTAATCAATAAATGTGGATTGATGGCAGCCTTGTCAGGAAACTGAATGAGAGAGATGTTGCTTATAAAAACGGCAAGGTGACCAGGGAGAATAGAGTGGATAAACAGTACGCAGATGAATCAAGATGGCAAAACACGTATAGGGACAAAGTGGAGGAGCAATTCAGCGGGTCGGACACGAAGCCTATGTCTCAGGGGCTCCTGAATATCACGGATTACAAAAAGAAAGCAAATGACTCAATCACCATTGCACTGCCCTTACCAATCTCAACAAAAGGAATGCATATGTGAGGATGCTGGCTGTTCATCAATTACAGCTCGGCCTTCAATGCCATAGTGCCCTCTAAGCACACCACAAAGCTCACGGCCTGGGGTCTGAACTCCTCCCTATGCAACTGGGTCCTGGACTTCCTGACGGGCTGCCCCCAGGTGGTGAAGGTAGGCACCATACCTCCTCAACACTAATTCTCAACGCGAGGGCCCCACAAGGGTATGTCCTCAGTCCCCTCCTGTACTCCCTGTATACCCACGACTGCATGGCCTCACACAGTTCCAACTCTAGCAACAAGTTTGCTGATGATATGAAAGTAGTAGGCCTGATTACCAACAACGGTGAGACGGCCTACAGGCAGGAGGTTGACACTCTGATTGCATGGTGCCAGGTAACCAACCTCAATGTCAACAATGCAGAGGAGCTGATTGTGGACCCTCAGGAGGAACCAGGCTGTGTACGCCCCCAAACTCATCCCCCAACCTCATCAATGGGGCCGCCTTATGTCAATAACTTTAAATTCCTCTGCTTACACATCTCCAAGGAGCTGAAATGCTAAAATCACATGGACACCTTGTTGAAGAATGCACAACAGTGACTCTTCAACCTCAGGATGCTGAAGAAATGTGGCCTGTCCCGGAGGACCCTCACAGTGTCCTACAAGAGCACAGTGTCCCCCATCGAGAGCATACTATAGCCTGGTACAGCAACTCCATCGTCGCGGATCGCAAGGTACTACAGAGAGTGGTACGCTCAGCCAAACGTACCATTGGGTGCACACTGCCTGCCCTTCAGGACACCAACAAAAGCCATTGCCTGTTCTCCCTTCTTCCATCACGCTGACGCAGGCAGTACAGGAGCGTCATGGCAAATACTGGCAGACTGGCCAAGAGCTTCCACCATGAGACCATCAGGCTACTGAATACCCAACACTAGTCAGCTACCTGCCCCCCCCCCCACCCCCCGCCCCTCTGGACTTCCTATCCCCCCGCTGGTCCCCCTACGGACATTTTCTTCCCCCCACATCAAAGGACATCTTACCCTGCCTCCACCGCACTGGACATTATCATGCTGAATAGCCACCACTAGTTAGCCCCCCCCCCACCTGCTGATATTTACCCTGCCCCCACCCAAATGGACCTTTACCATTGTTAAAGTGTTCATATTTTATTCATATTCATGTTTATTGTTAATTTTGTTTTTATTTAACTTTGACCTGCATTTTTGTTTGAGCTCGGAGCTCGGAGCTTAAGATTTGAATGACATCTGCAACCCTGTACGTGTGACTATTACACTTCTAATCTAACATTGACTATGACAACTTACCCTTAGAGCAGAAAGTGGCTGTACAGTTTCCTGGCTGTACAGTCAGCATACCGTTTAGCATCAGCACTGATACAGCTTCTCCTGCTTCTGGACAGTAGTAGATATCTGAACTACGTTTGAATTTGAGCCAGTTTCTGTCGGCTGATCTCCCTCCATCACCCCATTCCCAGTCATCTTACAGCAGGCTGATCTCCCTCCATCACCCCATTCCCAGTCATCTTACAGCAGGCTGATCTCCCTCCATCACCCCATTCCCAGTCATCTTACAGCAGGCTGATCCAGTAAGGAGCAGTACTGTTCTTCCCTTTACTTTTCACCTCCTCCTTCTCTCCCTCGTTCGTGATGCTGACCAGGTCAGTATAAATCTCTCTGCAGTAACCCTGAGCATCATAACAGGTCTTCATCTCTGTCACCAGAGTGTATCTAAGGGTTGGATCACGGACCCCTAAACACACACACACACACACACACACACACACACACACACACACACACACACACACACACACACACACACACACACACACACACACACACACACACACACACACACACACACACACACACACACACACACACACACACACACACACACACACACACACACAATAATAGTACTATTACTACTACTAATAATAATAAACAATGACCTACCTTTTTTATAGCACATGACGTTTTTCTCTTGAAAACATATCTCCCACATTGCTACACAGTTTGGATTTGTGTAATTAGGAGGTGACCATGCAGTGTCATTAACAGGGTCTCCATTAGACCACACCAGACTGCGCTGTGTGCGATGCAGACCTATCCAGGCACGATTGATTTTGTCAGATGTCATTAACTGTATCAGCTGCTCATAGTCCTCCTGGTTGTGCACAGTGACTAGATCCGAATAGTTCTTCTGGCAGTTTGTCTGTGCTTCTGTCGAATTGACCTTCGTTTCACTGAGGGTGAACTGTCTGAGGCGGCTGAGTCTGACTGTGCAGAAGCCACCTGAAGGCAGAAACAATTTGATGAAGTTCAACGTTAGCATGCACATGACCAACAAAAGAAGCAAACATTATAAGAGGTATATTTCATGGTTTATGATGTTATACATGTAGCTATGAAATATGCTGTTGTTGATGGGGTTAACTAGATTTTTGTTCACTGTGAACAATCAGCGACAACAATGTATCGTTCCTGTGTTAGAGTAGGCTGAGCCAATCCTTACCGACACAGAGTAGGAGTAGCAGAGGTTTCATGTCCATGGTGACAGCAGGGTCTGGAGAGACAGAGGAAAGATGGGTTGGTGTCCTGTATGAGGATAGGTGTCAAATGTATGAGTTTGAATCCATGACACTTTGATCATTAATATTTTCAATCAGGAGCAGAACACTGCGACACTTTGAAAGTTCCAAATTCCAATTCCAAAAATTCTCCTTCTCAACATCAATATAAAAATGATATTATGAAATCAAATTCCCAATCTAGATGTAGCTATTTACTATAATGTACTATAACGTTGTCCTTTGTGTTATATTTATTAACCTCACAAACGTGTCCAATGGCTCAGATACATTTCCGTTATGTTTATTTTACCTGCTGTAGTGTTTGTAGATATGACTGGATTTGGTCTGTGTAGTATGATGGGGTCTGATCCTCCAGACTGAAGCAGTGTAGTATGAACTCAGATATATATACACAGCTGAAATAGTATTCCAAGACTTGGTCTGCATACACATATACATATTCATAATGCAAATCCTGGAAAGACTGATGATTGGCATGTTTACTTTACATTGCAAAACATCGGGACTATTTTAGGCAAAACAGTACGGTAACCACAAATGGCTCACAGCCTATACATTATCCATCCCCCTCACCTCTCAATGAGACAGAAGGATACTATTGTTCTTCTGTTGAATTGTATCTCCCGACCCCTCCTGTCTCAGCCTCCAGTATTTACGCTGCAATAGTTTTTATGTTCGGGGACTAGGGTCAGTCTGTTATGTCTGGAGTCTTATACGGTGTCCTGTGTGAATTTAAGTATGCTCCCTCTAATTCTCTCTCTCACCCTCTCCCTCCCCTCCCAGAGGACCTGAGCCCTGGGACCATGCCTCAGGACTGCCTGGCCTGATGACTCCTTGCTGTTCCCAGTCCAACAACACAGAGTTACACATGGAATAAACAAAACATAGAGTCAATAATAAAATAGAGCAAAAGATAATAAAGTAGAACAAAAAGTCTATATACAATGAGTGCAAATGAGGTAAGTTAAGGAAATAAATAGGCCATGGTGGCGAAGTAATTACAATATAGCAATTAAATACTGGAATGGTAGACCGGTAGAAGATGAATGTGCAGGTAGAGATATTGGGGTGCAAAGGAGCAAAATAAATAAACAAATACCAGTATGGGGATGAGGTAGGTAGATAGATGGGCTGTTTACAGATAGGCTAAGTACAGGTGCAGTGATCTGTAAACTGCTCTGACAGCTGGTGCTTAACGCTAGTGAGGGAGATGTGAGTCTCCAGTTTCAGAGATTTTTGCCATTCGTTCCAGTCATGGGCAGCAGAGAACTGGAAGGAAAGACGACCAAAGGAGGAATTGGCTTTGGGGGTGACCAGTGAGATATACCTGCTGGAGTGCGCGCTATGAGTGGGTGTTGCTATGGTGACCAGTGAGCTGAGATAAGGCGGGGCTTTCCCTAGCAGAGACTTGTAGATAACCTGCCAACCAACGAGAGCGTATAGGTCGCAATGGTGGGTAGTGTATGGGGCTTTGGTGACAAAATGGATGGCACTGTGATAGACTGCATCCAGTTTGTTGAGTAGAGTGTTGGAGGCTATTTTATAGATGACATCACCGAAGTCGAGGATCGGTAGGATGGTCAGTTTTACGAGGGTATGTTTGGCAGCATGAGTGAAGGATGCTTTGTTGCGATATAGGAAGCCGATTCTAGATTTAATTTTGGATTGGAGATGCTTAATGTGAGTCTGGAAGGAGAGTTTACAGTCTAACCAGATACCCAGGTATTTGTAGTTGTCCACGTATTCTAAGTCAGAGCCGTCCAGAGTAGTGATTCTGGACGGGCGAGCAGGTGCGGACAGCGATCGATTGAAAAGCTTGCATTTAGTTTTACTTGCGTTTAAGAGCAGTTGGAGGCCACGGAAGGAGAGTTGTATGGCATTGAAGCTCGTCTGGAGGTTAGTTAACACAGTGTCCAAGGAGGGGCCAGAAGTATACAGAATGGTGTCTGCGTAGAGGTGGATCTGAGAATCACCAGCAGCAAGAGCAACATCATTGATCTATACAGAAAAGAGAGTCGGCCCGAGAATTGAACCCTGTGGCACACCCTTAGAGACTGTCAGAGGTCCAGACAACAGGCCCTCCGATTTGACACACTGAACTCTATCAGAGAAGTAGTTGGTAAACCAGGCGTGGCAATCATTTGAGAAACCAAGGCTTGATTGATTGGTTCTAATATAGAAAAGGAGTTAGGCCCTGTGCACTGATGTACAACACATTTGACGCAACAATTGTGATTCAGCGGATACTTATGTGACAGAACACAGATTTTGTCTGCACAAACGGATACAACCGTATGGACATCTTGTTTGTGTGTGTTAAAAGGAAGACTACATAAGCACTTTCTCATGTTTATTTTTGTCAAGTTAGAACAGAAATGGAGTGAAGAGAAACAATAGACATCAAGTAGCCTACAGAGGTAAAACCAAGCTCAGTATTTCCATTATACTCACAACATCCATTAAATAAAATAAAGTCCTTTTGTGTTATGGGGTTCCGTAGTCATCCTTAACATGCTTGATACTGTTAATGAAATGTATAGATACAGATTTAGGAAGGTATTTACTGTTTTAGAGGAGAAAGAAGGCTTAACTCACTTTATGTGAACAACCCATAGTTACAGTGGAATAGTGGAATATAAAATAGTGATTGTCATGTTTTGTCATTTATTATCATGTCTTGTCCCTGTGCTCCCCATTCTATTCGTTTCCCTCTGCTGGTCTTATTAGGTTCTTTCCCTCTTTCTATCCCTCTCTCTCCCCCTCCCTCTCTCACTCTCTCGCTCTCTCTTCTCTCTATCGTTCCGTTCCTGCTCCCAGCTGTTCCTATTCCCCTAATCATCATTTAGCCTTCCCACACCTGTTCCCGATCCTTTTCCCTGATTAGAGTCCCTATTTCTCTCCTTGTTATTCGTTTCTGCCCTGTCGGTTCCTTGTCTAGAATTCACCGTGCTGTGTTTGTGTATCGCCCTGTCGTGTCGTGTTTTCCTCAGATGCTGCGTGGTGAGCAGGTGTCTGAGTCTGTCTGGTTCAAGTGCCTTCCCGAGGCAACCTGCTGTTCACCTGCTGTTCAAGATCGAGTCTCCAGTTTGTCCTCGTCATTTCGAGTGAAAGTTGTGTTTTTTTGATTGTATTTACTTTACTGGATTAAAGACTCTGTTTTCGCCAAGTCGCTTTTGGGTCCTCTTTCACCTGCATGACAGAAGGAACCGACCAAGGAATGGACCCAGCGACTTCAGACGCTCGTTACACTGCCGTCGAGATCCAAGGAGCCATGCTCGGCAGACACGAGCAGGAATTGTCTGCTGCTCGCCATGCCGTGGAGAACCTGGCCGCTCAGGTTTCCGACCTCTCTGGACAGTTCCAGAGTCTTCGTCTCGTGCCACCTGTTACTTCCTGGCCTGCCGAGCCTCCAGAACCTAGGGTTAATAACCCACCTTGCTACTCCGGGCAGCCCACTGAGTGCCGCTCCTTTCTCACGCAGTGTGAGATTGTGTTCTCTCTCCAACCCAACACATACTCTAGAGAGAGAGCTCGGGTTGCTTACGTCATTTCACTCCTTACTGGCCGGGCTCGAGAATGGGGCACAGCTATCTGGGAGGCAAGGGCTGATTGCTCTAACAAGTACCAGAACTTTAAAGAGGAGATGATTCGGGTTTTTGACCGTTCAGTTTTTGGTAGGGAGGCTTCTAGGGCCCTGGCTTCCCTATGCCAAGGTGAACGGTCCATAACGGATTATTCTATTGAGTTTCGCACTCTTGCTGCCTCTAGTGAGTGGAACGAGCCGGCGCTGCTCGCTCGTTTTCTGGAGGGACTCCACGCAGTGGTTAAGGATGAGATTCTCTCCCGGGAGGTTCCTTCAGATGTGGACTCTTTGATTGCTCTCGCCATCCGCATAGAACGACGGGTAGATCTTCGTCACCGGGCTCGTGGAAGAGAGCTCGCATCAACGGTGTTTCCCTGCTCCGCATCGCAACCATCTCCCTCCTCTGGCTCAGAGACTGAGCCCATGCAGCTGGGAGGGATTCGCATCTCGACTAAGGAGAGGGAACGGAGGATCACCAACCGCCTGTGCCTCTATTGCGGAGTTGCTGGACATTTTGTTAATTCATGTCCAGTAAAAGCCAGAGCTCATCTGTAAGCGGAGGGCTACAGGTGAGCGCAACTACTCAAGTCTCTCCATCAAAATCCTGTACTACTTTGTCGGTCCATCTACGCTGGACCGGTTCGGGTGCTACATGTAGTGCCTTGATAGACTCTGGGGCTGAGGGTTGTTTCATGGACGAAGCATGGGTTCGGAAACATGACATTCCTTTCAGAGAGTTAGAGAAGCCTACGCCCATGTTCGCCTTAGATGGTAGTCATCTTCCCAGTATCAGATTTGAGACACTACCTTTAACCCTCACAGTATCTGGTAACCACAGTGAGACTATTTCATTTTTGATTTTTCGTTCACCGTTTACACCTGTGGTTTTGGGTCATCCCTGGCTAGTATGTCATAATCCTTCTATTAATTGGTCTAGTAATTCTATCCTATCCTGGAACGTTTCTTGTCATGTGAAGTGTTTAATGTCTGCCATCCCTCCCGTTTCTTCTGTCCCTACTTCTCAGGAGGAACCTGGCGATTTGACAGGAGTGCCGGAGGAATATCATGATCTGCGCACGGTCTTCAGTCGGTCCCGAGCCAACTCCCTTCCTCCTCACCGGTCGTATGATTGTAGTATTGATCTCCTTCCGGGGACCACTCCCCCTCGGGGTAGACTATACTCTCTGTCGGCTCCCGAACGTAAGGCTCTCGAGGATTATTTGTCTGTGTCTCTTGACGCCGGTACCATAGTGCCTTCTTCCTCTCCGGCCGGGGCGGGGTTCTTTTTTGTTAAGAAGAAGGACGGTACTCTGCGCCCCTGCGTGGATTATCGAGGGCTGAATGACATAACGGTTAAGAATCGTTATCCGCTTCCCCTTATGTCATCAGCCTTCGAGATTCTGCAGGGAGCCAGGTGCTTTACTAAGTTGGACCTTCGTAACGCTTACCATCTCGTGCGCATCAGAGAGGGGGACGAGTGGAAAACGGCGTTTAACACTCCTTTAGGGCATTTTGAGTACCGGGTTCTGCCGTTTGGTCTCGCCAATGCGCCAGCTGTTTTTCAGGCATTAGTTAATGATGTTCTGAGAGACATGCTGAACATCTTTGTTTTTGTCTATCTTGACGATATCCTGATTTTTTCTCCGTCACTCGAGATTCATGTTCAGCACGTTCGACGTGTTCTACAGCGCCTTTTAGAAAATTGTCTCTACGTAAAGGCTGAGAAGTGCTCTTTTCATGTCTCCTCCGTTACTTTTCTCGGTTCCGTTATTTCCGCTGAAGGCATTCAGATGGATTCCGCTAAGGTCCAAGCTGTCAGTGATTGGCCCGTTCCAAGGTCACGTGTCGAGTTGCAGCGCTTTTTAGGTTTCGCTAATTTCTATCGGCGTTTCATTCGTAATTTCGGTCAAGTTGCTGCCCCTCTCACAGCTCTTACTTCTGTCAAGACGTGTTTTAAGTGGTCCGGTTCCGCCCAGGGAGCTTTTGATCTTCTAAAAGAACGTTTTACGTCCGCTCCTATCCTCGTTACTCCTGACGTCACTAGACAATTCATTGTCGAGGTTGACGCTTCAGAGGTAGGCGTGGGAGCCATTCTATCCCAGCGCTTCCAGTCTGACGATAAGGTTCATCCTTGCGCTTATTTTTCTCATCGCCTGTCGCCATCTGAGCGCAACTATGATGTGGGTAACCGTGAACTGCTCGCCATCCGCTTAGCCCTAGGCGAATGGCGACAGTGGTTGGAGGGGGCGACCGTTCCTTTGTCGTTTGGACAGACCATAAGAACCTTGAGTACATCCGTTCTGCCAAACGACTTAATGCCCGTCAAGCTCGTTGGGCGTTGTTTTTCGCTCGTTTCGAGTTTGTGATTTCTTACCGTCCGGGTAGCAAGAACACCAAGCCTGATGCCTTATCCCGTCTGTTTAGTTCTTCTGTGGCTTCTACTGATCCCGAGGGGATTCTTCCTTATGGGCGTGTTGTCGGGTTAACAGTCTGGGGAATTGAAAGACAGGTTAAGCAAGCACTCACGCACACTGCGTCGCCGCGCGCTTGTCCTAGTAACCTCCTTTTCGTTCCTGTTTCCACTCGTCTGGCTGTTCTTCAGTGGGCTCACTCTGCCAAGTTAGCTGGTCATCCCGGTGTTCGAGGCACTCTTGCGTCTATTCGCCAGCGCTTTTGGTGGCCGACTCAGGAGCGTGACACGCGCCGTTTCGTGGCTGCTTGTTCGGACTGCGCGCAGACTAAGTCGGGTAACTCTCCTCCTGCCGGTCGTCTCAGACCGCTCCCCATTCCTCCTCGACCATGGTCTCACATCGCCCTAGACTTCATTACCGGTCTGCCTTTGTCTGCGGGGAAGACTGTGATTCTTACGGTTGTCGATAGGTTCTCTAAGGCGGCACATTTCATTCCCCTCGCTAAACTTCCTTCCGCTAAGGAGACGGCACAAATCATTATCGAGAATGTATTCAGAATTCATGGCCTCCCGTTAGACGCCGTTTCAGACAGAGGCCCGCAATTCACGTCACAGTTTTGGAGGGAGTTCTGTCGTTTGATTGGTGCGTCCGTCAGTCTCTCTTCCGGGTTTCATCCCCAGTCTAACGGTCAAGCAGAGAGGGCCAATCAGACGATTGGTCGCATACTACGCAGCCTTTCTTTCAGAAACCCTGCGTCTTGGGCAGAACAGCTCCCTGGGCAGAATACGCTCACAATTCGCTTCCTTCGTCTGCTACCGGGTTATCTCCGTTTCAGAGTAGTCTGGGTTACCAGCCTCCTCTGTTCTCATCCCAGCTTGCCGAGTCCAGCGTTCCCTCCGCTCAAGCGTTTGTCCAACGTTGTGAGCGCACCTGGAGGAGGGTGAGGTCTGCACTTTGCCGTTACAGGGCACAGACTGTGAGAGCCGCCAATAAACGCAGGATTAAGAGTCCAAGGTATTGTTGCGGCCAGAGAGTGTGGCTTTCCACTCGCAACCTTCCTCTTACGACAGCTTCTCGTAAGTTGACTCCGCGGTTCATTGGTCCGTTCCGTGTCTCCCAGGTCGTCAATCCTGTCGCTGTGCGACTGCTTCTTCCGCGACATCTTCGTCGCGTCCATCCTGTCTTCCATGTCTCCTGTGTTAAGCCCTTTCTTCGCACCCCCGTTCGTCTTCCCTCCCCCCTCCCGTCCTTGTCGAGAGCGCACCTATTTACAAGGTACATAAGATCATGGACATGCGTTCTCGGGGACGGGGTCACCAATACTTAGTGGATTGGGAGGGTTACGGTCCTGAGGAGAGGAGTTGGGTTCCGTCTCGGGACGTGCTGGACCGTTCACTCATTGATGATTTCCTCCGTTGCCGCCAGGATTCCTCCTCGAGTGCGCCAGGAGGCGCTCGGTGAGTGGGGGGTACTGTCATGTTTTGTCATTTATTATCATGTCTTGTCCCTGTGCTCCCCATTCTATTCGTTTCCCTCTGCTGGTCTTATTAGGTTCTTTCCCTCTTTCTATCCCTCTCTCTCCCCCTCCCTCTCTCACTCTCTCGCTCTCTCTTCTCTCTATCGTTCCGTTCCTGCTCCCAGCTGTTCCTATTCCCCTAATCATCATTTAGCCTTCCCACACCTGTTCCCGATTCTTTTCCCTGATTAGAGTCCCTATTTCTCTCCTTGTTATTCGTTTCTGCCCTGTCGGTTCCTTGTCTAGAATTCACCGTGCTGTGTTTGTGTATCGCCCTGTCGTGTCGTGTTTTCCTCAGATGCTGCGTGGTGAGCAGGTGTCTGAGTCTGTCTGGTTCAAGTGCCTTCCCGAGGCAACCTGCTGTTCACCTGCTGTTCAAGATCGAGTCTCCAGTTTGTCCTCGTCATTTCGAGTGAAAGTTGTGTTTTTTTGATTGTATTTACTTTACTGGATTAAAGACTCTGTTTTCGCCAAGTCGCTTTTGGGTCCTCTTTCACCTGCATGACAGTGATGACTATAAAATACTATAATAAAAATGAATTTCATCATATTGTTTGAAACCATGTCAAATATCTGGAGTATCACACACATGAAGATTGAAATGAAGATTGTGGATGACAAATTACATTTATAATGGCAGCTTAAACAATTAGAAGATTGGAAGATTAGTCTGAATAAAAAAAAAAACATTGGCAAAAAAAAACATTGGCAATGCCTAAATGTCGATCGAAACATGTAGAATCGTTCCACCATTTCAGTGTCTTTTGAGAAGTGTAACATAATTAAAAGAAATATTCATTTAATGTTCAACTTCATAAAATCCACGTTTTCCCATCTCAAGAGGTTAAATAAACAAAATGACTATAGTAAGTGACTATTAAAGGCCCAGTGCAGCCGATTTATATAAATACAATAATTTATGACTTGTTGGATATCTTAACGCTGTCTGGATTCCGATAGAAATTACACATCACTTTACAAGCCAGCGTAATGTGACTTGCAGGCCTGATGTGGCCTGTAAACCATGAGATTCCTAACACCACCGTGTTAGGGTATAACCAGGCCCTCAAAAAAAGCCCTTATGATACATGTAATGTAGTATCATAAATAATAATATTTTAAAGGCCAATAAGTAGTAATGGGAAACTGAGGCATACCTCTGTGGCGTACCGTAGTCTTCGAAGTTTCATCGAATTGTGCCGAAAAACTGTTAATTACTCGAGCTTTATTATCTGTTCACAATGCACATTAGTGACATCTAGTGGTCAGCAATAAATAGCAGCATGTGATTATTAGATATAAAAAAGAAATGTCTGTTTTCCTCAAAACTCCGTGGCGCAGAAGTAAGTAGTTGGCCTTAGTAACCTGTAATCAGTTTGAATACCCGTTACGCATCGTGCTTCCCTTTTTTGCCTTTACTAGTTTACTATTTTTCAAAAACTGAATCTGTAGCATTATTTAGGATGCTTTAAGACAGAAGCTTATACTATACTAAAAAAAACAAAATATTTGAACAATAGTGCAAAACGTGTGTGAAGTCCGAAGGTTACGTATGTAACCACGGTTATGTGAGCTATTGGATCATACCAATATGGATACATTCCCAGTAATAATTTCATATTAGTCCCGTGTACCAGGGAGTGCTGTGGCTGACCCCCTTAAATAGCTGCCGCCGCACCTCTTCCACCTCGTGTCCTTTTCGAGGCGCAATAGATCACCGACAAAGAGGAGTGGAGTGATCCAGCAGTTCACGTAACCGTGGTTACATACGTAACATTCGCTATTTAGCACTATATTGTATCACTCCAATATGGTATCACAATACCAGATTAATCGATGATCTAGGTAAGGGCCAGACAGAGAGCAAAGTCCCGTAGGACTGAGCTCAGGGCAGTGATAGTTGCTATGTCCCTCCATCCCCACTCAGGGAAGTGGAGACAACTCCTAGCACAGCTGTTCTGACCTCAATGGCGGGGGAAACAATGACTTAATAGTACCTAGAAAAAGATGCTGGACGATGCCCAACTGACAGAGGCAAAGTGCCCACGATGTAGCTACCCCTCTAGTAGAATATGCCACTATAGCAGACGGCAGAGGCCGGCTAGCCAGCTGATATGCTGTAGTAAGTGTCCACAGTACAATGTGAGAGTCTTTGTATCAATAGGCTCTGGCCCAGAACTCTCTCACCATAACAAACGAATAGCTGATCAGACTGCTGTATTGCCTGTGGGTAATGTAAGTGTCCAAGGCCCTGACCCGGGCAGAGCACACTTGGGGGGAAAAACATCCAGCTCACCCGCAGCCGCGGGACAAATGTAAGGGCCGGTTCTTGTCTGTCAAGCAGGACATTAGGCAACAATGAGAGGTTAAGATGGAGGGTGCTCACTGAAAAGGCATGACGTTTACTCACCCTCTTAGTGGAGGTAATAGCCGACAGCAATACCACCTTCATGAATAGGTGCTTCAAAGGAATCGACTCTAAGGGTGGCTTAGCAAGTCCTGACAGCACCACGTCAACGTTCCAGTTTGGCACCGAGCGGGCCATTGCTGGACACAGACCACAAACTCACTTCATAATTTGGAGATCAATAGCTAGACAGTCATTGGTCCCTCTTGGCCTCATGGCAGTCCAAGATAGCTTCTCAATACACTCTCCCCGTGGATGCCGCTCGGCCTGCATCAAGCAGTGACTGTGAAAACCGTAAAACCGTTTTCACATATAGCTCTCAAACCAGGTACAAATTATGCCCCACCACATTTGATATGACGCATTGGAGGAAGAAACCATGGCGCTCCGCAACGTGTTCACCATATTGTTCTGAAGGCCGAGACGGGTCTACTGATGCCTCTCAGAGGCCAAGCCTGAAGCCGTAGGCGGTGCGTGTCCGGATGCCACAGTGTCCCCGTAGCCTGAAGAGAAGGTCGGGACTCAGGGGCAGCTGCCATGGGGTCCCCAAGGGGAGAGACAACAGAAGGCTGAACCATGGTGGTCTCAGCCAACATGTAGCTATCAAGAGCATCTGGTGGCCAATCAAGTTGACCCTCGGAACATGGTACCCCAACCCGTTAGAGAGGCTTCACTGCACACCAGCTCTCTTTTTATTACGGTTTTTCATTTAACCTTTATTTAACTAGGCAAGTCAGTTAAGAACAAATTCTTACAAATTCTTATTTACAATGACGTCCTACCCCAGCCACACCAGGACAACGCTGAGCCAATTTTGTGCCAAACTATGGGACTCCCTCTCTGTAACGGATGCCATGTTTGCCCTTAGTTTGAAAATGTAATCCTGAGACAGATGTTTTACACAACAGCGTGTTCTCTCATTTTGTCTCTGTCTGCATATTTGCAATCAAACGCCAGAATTTTCTCCATCTCCTTAACTGTCATACTCTAATTCCACTGATTTCAAAACATGGTGGAGGGTAAGACTTATGCAGTTCTATTATGTGATATATTTTTTTAACGCGTTAGAAAGGATTACCTACTCATACTGACCAGCTCACATTATAGACAGAAGCGTGCTACATAGCAGACCAATCCGAACTCATCTCTCGGCATGTCCAGCCCACTCATTATCTCAGCCAATCATGGCTAGAGGGAAGGTTGCTGACTTTTTCCATGGCTAAACCAACTAGGCTTGTAATTTAACAATTGTATTCATATTTACAGATGGCATACAAGTTTGTTATTAAGGCACATGAAAGTTCACATGTTCCAGAAGGCATTTCTGGTAAAAAAAAAAAAAAAGTTTATGTTCAAATGGCACTCCTGTGAAGTAGTGATGCTCGACATACGCCTATTTTCCTGAAACGAGTCACATATGGCAACCCCGCCAGAGCAAAACATACACAGTCTCCCGATCTTGCGGGGTAGGACCGGTCCCCGAACCTAAAGGCTATAACCGGGAGGGTTCCAGGGGACAGACAAGTCACACGGACAACTAAGACAAACACTCAGTGACCACAATACTGGTGGACCAAACCCGAGTATCGCCCAGGTTGGTAAACTGTCACAAGTATTAAAAACAAGACGAAACCCAAACGAGATGGCATAAACCAAAACGAGTGGGGGGACAGCAGAGCACCCTAATGGAGACGCTAGCTAGCTGCTCCATGTTATTGAATAGCTGCAGGTCTACTTCTGAGCATATACACTCTAACATAGAGCTCTTACCAAGCGAATCCTCTCTGGAATGAGCCAAGAAAATTAAGAGGTGGAATTAGTGTGGCGGGAACTATCTAAGGGGGTCTGTCGCAGCACTACCTTGTACACAGGACTAATCTGAAATTCTTGCTCGGAATGCTTGCTCCGAGGTGGAAGGTGGATCACAGTGGAGAAGATGGAAAGCTTCAAGTTCTTTGGCTTACATCACTGACATCACATCACTGACAAACTGAAATGGTCCACCACACAGACAGTTTTGTGAAGAAGGCGCCTCTTCAACCTCAGGAGGTTGAAGAAATTTGGTTTGACACCTAAAATCCTGAAACTTTTTCAGATGCACAATTGAGAGAATCCTGTAGGTCTATCACAGCCTGGTACGGCAACTGCACCTCCCATAACCGCAGGGCTCTCCAGAGGGTGGTGCGGTCTGCCCAACACATCACTGGGGGCAAACTACCTGCCCTCCAGGACACCTACAGCACCCATTGTCACAGGAAGGCTAAAAAGATTATCAAGGACAACATCCACCCGAGCCACTGCCTGTTCATCCTGCTATCATCCAGAAAGTAAGGTCAGTACAGGCACATCAAAGCTGGGACCAAGAGACTGAAAAACAGTTTCTGGAAGGATAGCATATCGGAGTGATCCAATATAGTGCTACATAATCAGTGGCGCATTTGAAGATCAGGAAGTGGCGTTTATGTGTGTCGCCATCGTGCTTCATGGAGGAGTTTTTAAAAACATTTGAGCTACTCTAGGAAATTACGTTGCAGGCTGCGACCAACATTCCATCACATGGTGTGCAGTCCGGCTATCTGCCGGTAGTTTCCAGATTCCATATATTGCTACACATTAGTGCACGAGGCTATGGTGTGAGTCGTGAGCCAAATTTAAATAAAAACAGTACATTAACCTGCCAAAATCAAACAGACAAGATCAATTTAATTTGGCCTAATGATAGCCTTGCCTGCCACCTGCTCTATATATGCTGCCGCCACATCGGCCACAACAGGCACATGCATGTCAGAGTTGATATTAGCCAGCTTGCACTATCTAACTAATGACAGACCTCTGTGACAAACCTGTATTCATGGGGCCTCCCAAGTGGCTAGAGGCGTATCACAATCGGCCGTGATCGAGAGTCCCATAGGGTGGTACACAATTGGCTCAGCATCGCCCGGGTTAGGGGAGGGTTTGGCCGGGGAGGCTTTTCTTGGCTCATCACGCTCTAATGACTCCTTGTGGCGAGCCGGGCGCCTGCAGGCTGACCCCGGTCGTCTGTTAAACTGTGTTTTCTCCCGACACATTGGTGCGGCTGGCTTCCGAGTTATGCTGAAGCTCGGGTTTGGCAAATCATGTTTTGGAGGACGAATGACTCATCGAAATTGGGGAGAAAAAGGGAGGAAAATACAATGTTTTAAAAGAACACTTTACTCTATTCGTGACTCATGAACATACATGCAACTAGCAAACGTATTGTACAATGCACCTCATGTCACTCATTATTGAACATCAAATTTGAACATTTATGCTATAGCTAGCATTAGATGCTATCTGTTAGCTAACCATCTTCTAGCATAAGCCTAGCCCTAGATGACACGAAAATATGATCATCATTTAATTACATGACAGGCTATGATCATGATCCTCTTTGGAATAGTGAGTGCAGTTAAATCCTGAACAAGCCATGTCTGCCCTTGCTATCAAAACTGTATCCCCTATCCAAAGAACAAACACTGGAAAGTAGTGCGATCATAAAAATATAACTTTGATAGTTTTTAAATCAGCCCGTAGGGAAGGAGGAGACTGAAACAATGACCATATAATTTTCTCTCTCTTCTTCTCTACACAGGATTGTGATGTCAAAACTAGCTACCGGTAGCACCTAAATGATCCCCAACTTCATCTGTGTGCGATTTAAAATTAATTGGTTCAATGACATAGTAGCAAGTATTCATACATGATCGTGTTCAAAAAAAGATTATAACCATGAACATTTACCACAAAGATTACCATACTCCCATTGGCTAAAATGGGGGATCCTCTTTTCTGGAGTTACCTGCCAGAAGGTTGAACGTACCTATCGTTAGGATCATCGGAAAAGGTGATTATGAAATGTCATCTCTGAACATACAAACATCATGTTCTGATTACGGACTAACATTTTTGGCTTGAACACATTTTGTGTTGCAATTCTGAAGTACAATAATAGCTTTCAGAGTTTTGGCAGTTTCATCTCACCGACAAAGAAAACTTTTGGACATCCTAACTGAATATCCATCGCAAGTCAACAGTGAAGTTTCAGTCCGCTAGGTGTATCTCTACAGCATGGGCATATCTCTGGGTGACGTGGACATCCCCATTCATGCACCTTATATGACCAAAATATGACATTCAATATTGGGCTCTGTCTGCAATCATAACCAGTTGTATCTACTGTACCAGAAATAATGAAACATAGAATAATAATGGAGGTTTGGTGAGTTTATGAATGATTTATGACCACTGGAGTCTGCCACTAAAAATATGTTTTATATAGAATATTTTGATATTTATTTCATCACTAAAAGTCTTGCCAAAGCGTTTTCTGTAGGACAGGTTCATATGAATGTAAAATGATTTGATATGATTTATATGAACCGAGTCATGAACATAATATATGGACTTTGAAATGAACAACAGAGAAGTTAAATCTGGCAAAAGCTTATTCCCACACATTAGAATAACACGGTTGCAGTGGTCTCCATATAGGTCATTCCCTCCATCGCGACACTGCTGCACAGTTGAAGAGCTTGTGATCTCCATGCAGCACCATACGCCTTCGGAAATGCACCTTTCCGCCTCAGAAGATGCCCTTCTGGAGGCATGTAGCCATAGTCATTATACCCTAATGTAGGCCTATGTGCCTACTAGCCAAATGAAGTGCAGAGCATACATGCTGCATGCAACTCGTCATTCCAACATTGTGGCATCGGCTCCTGCCACGCCCTCTACTTCTCATCCTGTGTCTCCCTAACCTGCCGCCACTGCCCCAGCGCTCTCTCCCTCCCTCTCTGTGTGGGTGTATGTGATTGTGTGAGTGGCGACAGGTGCGCTGGAGGCAGTGCAGATCCCCTGCAACCTGTTCCATAATCAAGACCTCTACAAACACTCCGGCCTGCCACTTCCACGTTGCCAGATCGTAGCATCTGCTCAGTCAGTCTGCATTTCAAGCCGTTTGTTCCTGCTTCGATCTTGTTATCGTGTTCCGCCAGTTTTTCCCTCGCCTGACGCTGCTTTTCTCTCTGCCACAGTTCCGTCTGCTCTGACTCTGGTCCCTGTCTCCAGTCCCTCGTCTCGTCAGTCCTGCTTCCCTGCCCTGGACCCCCTCTCTACTGCTTCCTTGGATTCCGCTCTGGACCTGCTTACCCTGCCCATACTCCCCTTGCCCCAGCCCCAGCCCCAGCCTCAGTTCTTGGTTCCCTGCTACCCCCCTGAGATTCCCCTGGCCTGCATACCCCCCCCCCCGCTTTTCAATAAATATCTTAGTTACGTTACACCTGTCTCCTCGTCTGAGTCTGCACTTGGGTTCAGCTGCTCTGCCCCACCTAAAAAATTAATTTGAGCATTTAATTAATCGATCATACAGTTCAGTCAGTCAGTATGTAATCCATTCAATAATTTGTCTGAGTTGCAAAAGGAACTAAATCAAAGAGAATAGAACAGTCTTGTCCATTTGCTTATTGAAATGATCTAAATTCTCCAATGTTCTTTAGCCTATCACCTAGTTTAATGTTTAATTTAGGCCTATCCAAATAACTAATAGGTCTTCAACTTGTAGGAATTGCAATTCAGGCTATAGGTTTGTGTCCTGGTGTCTTGCGGAATAATTTTTGAACCCTATTTGTGTTTCGTAACAGTTTTTATTATAGGGCTCCCCTTAAAAAGATACCCTTGCTGACAGGCCTCTGAATAAAATGGAAGAAACATAGTTGAAGAAGCACGTGCAGTGGCTGATAAAACAGATCTGGCAATAAGAACAGGCTACAGATAGTCTTAACCATTTGGGAACCCGTGGCTATTTCGCTAAGGACAGGTTATAGCCAAGACTTAATCAATATTTTGTTTTGTCTCATTTGTTGATATGGATATAGCCTCTGCGTGATGGGGTTGTGCAACACAAATTGCTATGACAAGCCGACATACAGAGTGGAATTCACTAATACACAGTCAAAGTGCCTAATATAAGGCCTGCAGTCCGTGCTCACAAAAACTGTAAAAAGTTACGCAATTATATGGCCATTAAATAACACACAACGGAATGACATATTTAGATAGTTGAATAGGCCTAAATCATATTTCATTTATATTTTTGCAACTCTAGACAAGGCTCCCCTGTGTCTTCCTCATTCTCACACAAGACATTTGCCGAAGGCCCAAGCCTATTCTACGCCGTCTACTGGTATAGCGTCGTTATTGAATGCAGTTCTAAGACAAACTCTTGACTTTTATTTTGGAAATGAATCTGGAAGCAGCAAAGCAACTCTAACACCTGGGCTAGAGTTGCTTGATTGACTAGCTAACTTCGACTAGCTACGTTCCGCTCATGTCCTTTGCAGATACCACATTACTGACAAAAGTTTGTATGTATAAAAAAGATTGTTCATTCATAGTCGTATCATAGGGTTTGCACATTTACAGATCTAATTGAATGTTTATGTTTCATGCATTGGCTTTTGTTACGATCCTAACAATTTACGTAAGGATTTCCTTAGGATCCTAACGATACGTATGTTCAACCTTTTGGCAGCTCTCTCGCTCCATACAATTGCCTGAAATCCTCAATGTGAAGGGGCAGTCGTTCTCCTCTTGTGGTTTCACGTAAAACTAATTTCAAAAATGTGCCTTCAATGGGACACTCCCATCTCCGATCGTTCCATAGTTCCCTACTCTACCTGCTTAACTACCAGTCGGGTGAAATTCTTGTACAAAATCCTAACTACATATTTGTAAGTACGGTGTCCAGTAGAGGTTGATGTTTGAAAGCAGCTTGGGAATCGAAGAAACCACAACAAAATCAGTGGGATTTCGCATTTTGCAACACGTCATCATAAATCACGTCATCAAACGAAGCTTTGGACTTCATGAAATACGTCTGATAAAGTGATACACAAATCGTCACACTGCTTCGTAGTTTTCTGCTTAGCGATTTCCACACATGCCTCGGAGCTCTGGTATCAACCGTAGCATCACTACTATTAAGGCTGGTGGAACTGTTCATAGAGGGTTCTATGAAGAACCCTCCAAAGATATAAGGGTTCTCGGTAGAACCCTTCCTAAGTGATTCTAGGACAAACCTTTAAATGATAATGTGGTGCTTGGTAGATCCTTCATAGAAGGTTCTAGGTAGAACCATCCATATATAGGGGGTTATTTGACAAACCCTACATGGATGGTTCTAGATAGAATCCTCTGCAAAGCTGTGTGTGTGTGTGCGTTTGTATTGCGATTAGTATAGCCCCAATTGTTCTGAACACATGTCATTGTTGTAGTGATGGTCAGCCCAATGGGCCGTGAACGCAGCCAAGCCCAGCTGTGTGTGTGTGTGTGTGTGTGTGTGTGTGTGTGTGTGTGTGTGTGTGTGTGTGTGTGTGTGTGTGTGTGTGTGTGTGTGTGTGTGTGTGTGTGTGTGTGCGTGCGTGTGTGCGTGCGTGCGTGCGCGTCTGTGCCTGTGTGATGGTGAATGAAAGTACAGTATATTAGTTTGGGTACAGTACATGCTACAGGATAGGGGATCCCGTCTGTTGTTTATCTAAAATAGAATGGATTTTCTAAAATGGTGGCTCTGGATTCAGAGGCCTTACAATACCGTATGATTCACTTTATTGTTAATTTGGAGCTTTATTGTCCGCCATCATGAACATGCCAAATTGTAAAAAGGTAAATATTGTTTGCTGTGTACTGTGTGTTGTATTACAGTTGGCCTTTTCTTGGTCCTCAGAGACAGTTGAGGATACATGTTGTGAAAAGCAGAGGAGGTTTGTTACACCCTGATCTGTTTCACCTGTCATTGTGTTTGTTTCCACCCCCATCAGGTGTCTCCCATCTCCCCTCATTATCCCCTGTGTATTTATACCTGCGTTTTCTGTTTGTCTGTTGCCAGTTTGTCTTGTCAAGTCCCACCAGCGTGTTCCTGTGTGCTTTTTTTTCTTAGTCTTCCCACTTCTGTCCTGATCCTGCCTGTCCTGATATTGTGTTAGGTCGCTATGTAGGTGTTGTTTTGCATTTAATTTGTGCAATACCCAAGAAAGAATATGATGTTGAACTTAAAGTATCTACTTCAAAACCTTAAGAGTATTTGGAGTATAAGTCATGTTGAAAATGTTTTCTCAAGTTCTATACCAGCTGAACATGACACAGAACTTTGTGAAAACACAGAAAACACAGTTACAGTTGAAGTCGGAAGTTTCCATACACCAAATACATGTATGCGTCTTGTGACGGCCGGCCGCCCAACAACCTGCCCGCTCGACCCTATCCCCTCCTCTCTTCTCCAGACCATTTCCGGAGACCTTCTCCCTTACCTCACCTCGCTCATCAACTTATCCCTGACCGCTGGCTACGTCCCTTCCGTCTTCAAGAGAGCGAGAGTTGCACCCCTTCTGAAAAAACCTACACTCGATCCCTCCGATGTTAACAACTACAGACCAGTATCCCTTCTTTCTTTTCTCTCCAAAACTCTTGAACGTGCCGTCCTTGGTCAGCTCTCCCGCTATCTCTCTCAGAATGACCTTCTTGATCCAAATCAGTCAGGTTTCAAGACTAGTCATTCAACTGAGACTGCTCTTCTCTGTATCACGGAGGCGCTCCGCACCGCTAAAGCTAACTCTCTCTCCTCTGCTCTCATCCTTCTAGACCTATCGGCTGCCTTCGATACTGTGAACCATCAGATCCTCCTCTCCACCCTCTCCGAGTTGGGCATCTCCGGCGCGGCCCACGCTTGGATTGCGTCCTACCTGACAGGTCGCTCCTACCAGGTGGCGTGGCGAGAATCTGTCTCCTCACCACGCGCTCTCACCACTGGTGTCCCCCAGGGCTCTGTTCTAGGCCCTCTCCTATTCTCGCTATACACCAAGTCACTTGGCTCTGTCATAACCTCACATGGTCTCTCCTATCATTGCTATGCAGACGACACACAATTAATCTTCTCCTTTCCCCCTTCTGATGACCAGGTGGCGAATCGCATCTCTGCATGTCTGGCAGACATATCAGTGTGGATGACGGATCACCACCTCAAGCTGAACTTCGGCAAGACGGAGCTGCTCTTCCTCCCGAGGAAGGACTGCCCGTTCCATGATCTCGCCATCACGGTTGACAACTCCATTGTGTCCTCCTCCCAGAGCGCTAAGAACCTTGGCGTGATCCTGGACAACACCCTGTCATTCTCAACTAACATCAAGGCGGTGGCCCGTTCCTGTAGGTTCATGCTCTACAACATCCGCAGAGTACGACCCTGCCTCACACAGGAAGCGGTGCAGGTCCTAATCCAGGCACTTGTCATCTCCCGTCTGGATTACTGCAACTCGCTGTTGGCTGGGCTCCCTGCCTGTGCCATTAAACCCCTACAACTCATCCAGAACGCCGCAGCCCATCTAGTGTTCAACCTTCCCAAGTTCTCTCACGTCACCCCACTCCTCCGCTCTCTCCACTGGCTTCCAGTTGAAGCTCGCATCCGCTACAAGACCATGGTGCTTGCCTACGGAGCTGTGAGGGGAACGGCACCTCAGTACCTCCAGGCTCTGATCAGGCCCTACACCCAAATAAGGGCACTGCGTTCATCCACCTCTGGCCTGCTCGCCTCCCTACCACTGAGGAAGTACAGTTCCCGCTCAGCCCAGTCAAAACTGTTCGCTGCTCTGGCTCCCCAATGGTGGAACAAACTCCCTCACGACGCCAGGACAGCGGAGTCAATCACCACCTTCCGGAGACACCTGAAACCCCATCTCTTTAAGGAATACTTAGGATAGGATAAAGTAATCCTTCTCACCCCCCCCCTTAAAATATTTAGATGCACTATTGTAAAGTGGCTGTTCCACTGGATGTCATAAGGTGAATGCACCAATTTGTAAGTCGCTCTGGATAAGAGCGTCTGCTAAATGACTTAAATGTTAATGTTAAACATGTACACTCAGTTTTTCACAATTCCTGACATTTAATCCTAGTAAAACTTCCCTGTTGTAGGTCAGTTGGGATTACCACTTTATTTTAAGAATGTGAAAGTTTAGAATAATAGTAATGAATGATTTATTTCAGCTTTTATTTCTTTCATCACATTCCCAGTGGGTCAGAAGTTTGTATACACTCAATTAGTAATTGGTAGCGTCACCTTTAAATTGTTTAACTTGGGTCAAATGTTTCGGGTATCCTTCCACAGGCTTCCCACAATAAATTGGGTGAATTTTGGCTCATTCCTCCTGACAGAGCTGGTGTAACTTGAGTCAGGTTTGTAGGCCTCATTTCTCGCACACACTTTTTCAGTTCTGCCCACAAATTGCCTATAGGATTGAGGTCAGGGCTTTGTGATGATCACTCCAATACCTTGACTTTGTTGTCCTTCAGCAATTTTGCCACACCTTTGGAAGCATGCTTGGGGTCATTTGGAAACCCATTTAACTTCGATTAACGATTTTGTTTCTGAGGTCTTGGATGATTTCTTTTGATTTTCTCATGATGTCAAGCAAAGAGACACTGCGTTTGAAGGTCGGCCTTGAAATACAACCACAGGTACACTTCCAATTGACTCAAATGATGTCAATCAACCTATCTGAAGCTACTAAACCATAACATAATTTTATGGAATTATCCAAGCTGTTTAAAGGCATAGTCAACTTAGTTTATGTAAACGTCTGACACACTGCAATTGTGATACAGTGAATTATAAGTGAAATAATCTGTCTGTAAACAATTGTTGGAAAAATTACTTGTGTCTTGCACAAAGTAGATTTCCTAACCGACTTGCCAAAACTATAGTTTGTTAACAGGAAATGTGTGGGGTGGTTGAAAAATGAGTTTAAATGACTCCAACCTAAATGTATGTAAACTTCCGACTTCAACTGTAGGTTTGAGTCATGTTCATGGTCTTGGCTGTCGGCAGGGCACAGAGGCTTTTATTGCATCCCAAATGGCATTATTTTCCCTATTTAGTGCACTACTTTTGACCAGTGCCAATAGGGCTTTGGTCAAAAGCAATGCAGTATAGGGAATATGGTGCCAATTGGGATGCACGCTCTGTGTATTAGTCTTCTTGTGAAACAAACCTTACTCTATCCAAGCATGTAAATTATTAACCACGAATAGCTGCAGGGAGAACCTGGTAATATATTCTAATAGGAAATGTTGTATACTGATAACACAGACACACTCTTTGTATATGCCCTTCTCTCTTACTGAGGCTTGATGTTTGTTTAAACTGTAAAAATATCCTAGCACTGTACATGAAAGAATGTGGTGTACTGTATTGTATGTGTTTCCAATGGGCCAAGCGAGATCAAGATGTCTTACCAAATGTCTTATTCCTCTAACTTATTTGATTAAGACTAAATAGAGAGGGATGAGAGAGTGACGGAGGAAAATCGAGAAAGGGAGAAAGACAGACAGAGAGAGAGAGAGTGAGAGCTACACAGTATAGTTTAGATGTGTATGGTCAGGTGAGGTGTGAGTAGGTCATAACTAGAGAGAGGCCCATTCATCTGAACCAAGGGACACATTTGAATTTCAAATAGCACCTTTATTTATACCATGTACACTCAGTTTTTCACAATTCCTGACATTTAATCCTAGTAAAACGTCCCTGTTTTAGGTCAGTTAGGATTACCACTTTATTTTAAGAATGTGAAAGTTCAGAATAATAGTAATGAATGATCTATTTCAGCTTTTATTTATTTCATCACATTCCTAGTGGGTCAGAAGTTTACATACACTCAATTAGTATTTGGAAGCATTGCCTTTAAATTGTTTAACTTGGGTCAAACGTTTCGTGTAGCCTTCCACAAGCTTCCCACAAGAAGTTGGGTGACTTTTGGCCCATTCCGCCTGACAGAGCCAGTGTACCTGAGTCAGGTTTGTAGGCCTCCTTGCTCGCACAAACTTCTTCAGTTCTGCGCACAAAATTATATGGGATTGAGGTCAGGGCTTTGTGATGGCCACTCCAATACCTTGACCTTGTTGTCCTTAACCTATTAAATCCAATCGGTCACAATAGTGACTCTATAAATGTTACTGAATGATGTATCAATGCATTTCCAGCACATATTGAAATAATAAAGGGTCTCAATTAAATATGTGCAGTGTCATATGTTTAGTGTAAATTGTCACATGACCAGAGCCTTTTTACTTCCTGGTTGCACTATGAGAAGTGGGTGGCTGCATCAAAGCTCCCAAACAAACGGCTAGTAACGTATGTTAAAATAAATTTAGGACAAACATTTTTGGTACACATCATCTTTAAGGTGTCTAGTATTGATATATGCATTTGCAATTCCTCAACTTTGTTCAGTGTGGTCATAGAATGTGTAAACATGTTGATGGCAACAATAGTGACCGGCGGGATAACACAGTGCATCTAGGTATACACATAGATATACACATACATAGTTCTTGTTTTACCTAACCTTCTACTCTGTTCTTTCTTTTAGTTTGACATTGAGTCAAGTTCTGGATATGTTGGATCTAGGTGACTGCCCAGACAAGGAATGCAACATTGCAGTTATCCCTCAAAATGAGAAAGATGCTGTCCTGATTGATTGTGATAGTGATGGGTCAGATATGGACTATGGACAGGCCATTTGCAAGGAGAGCTGTTGAATGCATATGCTGAACCTATGCAAACAGATCATGACAGGAACAACGTTATCAGTGATGATGACCTACCCCTCACTCCCCCCATCCACAATCTTCCCCACGCCCCTCCATTGTTGATAATGAAGAGCCAAAAGGCCTCTACCCGCCAGAGGATCCAGTCAGAAGAGCCAAGGGCCTCTACAAGCCATAGGGGTCAGCCAGAAGAGCCAAGGGAAAAGCTGCAGGTGGTCAAAAATAAAGATTGAGGGTTCAAATGATTGAAGAGGCCTGCCACTGATGTGATTCCAGAACACATAGTATACAGCCCAAATATGCAAAAGTTTGGCACGAAACCACTGAGCCATGGAAGGAGATCTTTACTGGCTGCCACTGTTGAAGATCCGGCATGATATGACAAAGCTTCTCACTGGCCAATCAACACGATGCGCCGGTTCCAGAGAAGTCGTCATTGTGACAAACGTACTACCTATGCATGTGAGAAATGCAAAGCGCCACTGCACATTGGGTGCCTCAAGATATACCATGGACAGTAGAAAAGGAGGTAAGACCGAATGAAAAAGGGCTGAAAAAGACAAGAAAATTAAAATAGAAAAGTCGATAAAGGGTGAGGAGAAGCAGTACAATGGACTCCAGGAAGAAAAGAAATGTCAACGAAAAAGTCAATCAGAATGACTGAAATGTTTTTGGAAAAAAAGGTCAATTTTACAGTAGGTCTGACTGATCACAATTTAAAAATAGTGATGCACAAACTAATATTCCACTTGGTTCTGAAGCCTATCTCTATGATGTATATTATATATAGCACTTATATATATAAGCACTCAGTGGCACTTTTTATAAATATATAATTGTATTTTGTTCAGTGTAGGCCTCTACTTGAATGCATATTCTACAGGCTACCTCTCTCCTAAATGTTACCTTTATGTTCAGTGGGAATGAATCACAGGACTGCTATACAGTTGTTAGTGAATGTTACACTAAAATGTCACAATGACAATGTTACAATGGATAAGTTCAAATGTTACAATAAAGTTACAATATTAATGTTTCAATACATGTTGCACTAAACTAACTATGTTATAATGTATGTTACAATAAAGTAACAATGTTGAAATACGTTGATGGTTGTTTTTTTCGTCTTTGCTATCACTATTCATATCGTGTTGTATAAGGGTTTTTGATGTGTAAAAAAGTCACACTAGAATGTGACGGGGCATTCTAGAGGCAAAGCTGGGGACTGCTAGTGACAGTTTTAAATGTGTTAAATAACTGGGTTGGGATTTAACTTTGAGAACTGCATAGGAGAAATATGTCATTTCAGCATACGTAACATTGTACCACCGGTCACAAATGTGACCTACCATAAAACACACTTTTTCACCTACTTATCCATTCAAATTTAGAAAAATAATGATTGATTACTTTAAAGGGTTACTAATGACTTGATTTGAATGTTTTCATGTCTGGGAAAAATTCAGGATTAAATGGGTTTAGCCATTTTGCCACAACTTTGGAAGTATGCTTGAGGTCATTGTCATTTTGGAAACCCATTTGCAACCAAGCTTTAACTTCCTGACTGATGTCTTGAGCTTCAATATATCCACATAATTTTCCTTTCTCATGATGCCATCTATTATGTGACGTGCACCAGTCCCCCTGCAGAAAATCACCCCACAACATGATGCTGCCCCCCGTGCTTCATGGTTTGGATGGTGTTCTTTGGCTTGCAAGCCTCGCCTTTTTTCCTCCAAACATAACAATGGTCATTATGGCCTAACAGTTCTATTTTTGTTTCATCAGACCAGAGCATATTTCTCCAAAAAGTACAATCTTCTGTCCCCATGACATCCAGTGGAACAAACCATTTTTTTTTATGGCGGTTTTGGATTCAGTGTCTTCTTCCTTCCTGGCTGAGCGGCCTTTCCACCAGGTCATGTTTGATATAGGACTGTACTTCCTTGGTACTGTGGATATAGTTACTTTTGTACCTGTTTCCTCCAGCATCTTCACCAGTGGAGGTCCTTTGCTGTTGAGCTGGGATTGATTTGCACCTGTTTCCTCCAGCATCTTCAAAGGTCCTTTGCTGTTCATCTCTAGGAGAAATAATCTCTGTCCTTCCTGAGCGGTATTACGGCTGCGTGGTCCCATGGTGTTTATACTTGCGTACTATTGTTTGTACAGATGAACGTGGTTCCTTCAGGCATTTGAAAATTTCTCCCAAGGATGAACCAGACTTGTGGAGGTCATGATGTCAAGCAAAGAGGCACTGAATTTGAAGGTCGGCCTTGAAATACATCCACAGGTACACCTCCACTTGACTCAAATCTGAATCTTGCAAACCATGACATAATTTTATGGAATTTCCAGAGCTGTTTAAAGGCATAGACAACTTAGTGTATGTAAATGTCTGACCCGCTGGAAATGTGATACAGTGAATTATAAGTGAAATAATCTGTCTGTAAACTATTTTTGGAAAAATTATAGTTTGTTAAAAGAAATTTGTGGAGTGGTTGAAAAACTAGTTTTAGTGACTCCAACCTAAATGTAAGTAAACGTCCGACTTCAACTGTAAGTATATTTAAAACACAATACTTTTAGACTTTTACTCAAGTAAAAGACAACCGCAAGTGTGTTTGAGAGTGTGAGTGTGTTTTTTGAGATAGGACTTTTCAGAGAAGTGCTAGATGTCAATTTTCTGCCAGTGATCTCTGAGTGGCCAGAGCTGCAAAGCCGGAGGCTTTTTGTGAAAGTGTGTGTGTAGTGCGTGCCTGCATTCGTTCATGTGTGCATTAATGTGCGTTTGTGTGAGTCCGCATCTGCATGTGTATGCAGGTATGTTTGTGTATGTGTGTGTGTATGTGCAGAACTCCCAGGCAGGCACAGGGCAGGCTGACCCTGAGAGTGATGATGCAAGAACACAGCAAACTGAGAGGGATAATGTGGCCAGCCAGGCAGATCCACTCATTATGGGGTGATGCCACGTTAGAGGAAAGTGCAAAGACTTAAACTGTGGGTTGCCGTGCCATGCCGTCTCAGTTCTGTTCTGCTCTCTGGGACTGCAGGCCTGAAAGCTGTTAATATAACCACCCACAGTGGTGGATGAGGAGGAGAGAGGGGAAATGAGAGTAGAGAGGAGTGTATCTCTCTCTAGGACTACCTATCCCCTTGAGAGAGTTTGGGGGACAGGATGTGTGTGTGCATACCTTACATTTGTGCATGCTTCTGTCTGTGTGTGTTCACGCCTGAGTATGTGTGTCTGTGCATTTGTGTGTGTGAGTGTGTCCATGCTCTTTTGTCTGTGTGTGAGGGCGTGATCCCCCTGATTCAGCTTCAGAGATCACAGTCAGGAAATTGAGTCCAGTATAAAATATTGGATGAGGCTTGGCCCTAGGGGCATATCGAACCTGCCCTGAGTGGTCTGGGTCTCAATGTCAAACACAGGTCTACAGTCAGAAACCTCCCTTATCTAACAGCTCACCGCTTCCTCATTAATTGCATGGATCCAGTGTCTCAGGTCTCAGATAGCTGATGTGGTGTGTGTTTGTGCACGTGTGTGTTCGCCAAAGTCCGAAAAGTGCATATGTGAGTGTATGTGCGTGCGTGTGTATGCCCGTGCTGTGTGTGTGCGTTTGCCTGCATGCGCATGTGTGTTTGTGTTTGCAAAAGTGTGTGAGTGAGCCTGCTGTGTGTGTGTGTATGTGTTGTTATGGTGGTGTTTGGACAGTGGAGCAAGAGAAGCAGCTTGCCTCTCCATAGACAAACATTGGCAGTAGAAAGGCCTTACCGAAGAACTCAGTGACTTTCAACGTGGCAGTGTCATAGGATGCCACCTTTTCAACAAGTCAGTTCGTCAAATATCTGTCCTGCTAGAGTTGACGTTGTCAACTGAAAGTGCTGTTATTGTGAAGTGGAAACGTCTAGGAGCATCAATGGCTCAGTCGCAAAGTGGTAGGCCGCACAAGCTCACAGAAAGGGACTACCGAGTGCTGAAGCACGTAAAAATTGCCTGTCCTCGGTTGCAACACTCACTACCGAGTTCCAAACTGCCTAAAGAAGCAAAGTCAGCACAAGAACTGTTCATCTGTAACTTCATGAAATGGGTTTGCATGGCCAAGCAGCAGCACACAAGCCTAAGATCACCATGCGCAATACCAAGCATAAGTGGGAGTGGTGTAAAGCTCGCCGCCATTGGACTCTGGAACAGTGGAAAAGGATTCTCTGAAGTGATGAATCACACTACACCATCTGGCAGTTCGACAGACTAATCTGGGTTTGGCGGATGCCATGAGAACACAACCTGCCCAAATACGTAGTGTCAACTGTAAAGTTTGGTGGAGGAGAAATAATGGTCTGGGGTTGTTTTTCATGGTCCGGGCTAAGCCCATTAGTTCCAGTGAAGTCAAAGCTTAATGCTACAGCATACAATGACATTCTAGACAATTCTTCCAACTTTGTGGTAACTATTTGGGGAAGGCCCTTTTTACTGTTTCAGCATGACAATGCCCTCGTGCACAAGGCGAGGTCCATACAGAAATTGTTTGTTGAGATCGGTGTGGAAGAACTAGACTGGCCTGCACAGAGCTCTGAACTCAACTCAATCAAACAACTTTTGGATTTATTGGAATGCCGATTGCAACCAGTCAGTCTGATCGTCCAACATCAGTGCCCACCTCACTACTGCTCTTGTGGATGAATGGAATGATGATTGCCTCGCCTGGTACATCAACTACTTCTCTTATAGAGTTCAGTGTGTCAAATCGGAGGGCCTGTTGTCCGGGCCTCTGGCAGTCTCTATGGGGGTGCCTCAGGGTTCAATTCTTGGACCGACTCTGTTCTCTGTATACATCAATGATGTCGCTCTTGCTGCTGGTGAGTCTCTGATCCACCTCTACACAAACGACACCATTCTGGTGGACAACTACAAATACCTAGGTGTCTGGTTAGACTGTAAACTCTATGCCACTCACATCAAACATCTCCAATCCAATGTTGAATCTAGAATTGGCTTCCTATTTCGCAAAAAAAGCATCCTTCACTCATGCTGCCAAACATACCCTTGTAAAACTGACCATCCTACCGATCCTCGACTTAGGCGATGTCATTTACAAAATAGCCTCCAATACCCTTCTCAATAAATTGGATGCAGTCTATCACAGTGCCATCCGTTTTGTCACCAAAGCCCCATATACTACCCACCACTGCGACCTATACGCTTTCGTTGGCTGGCCCTCGCTTCATACTCGTCGCCAAACCCACTGGCTCCATGTCATCTACAAGACCCTGCTAGGTAAAGTCCCCCCTTATCTCAGCTCGCTGGTCACCATAGCACCTAACTGTAGCACTCGCTCCAGCAGGTATATCTCTCTGGTCACCCCCAAAACCAATTCTTCCTTTGGCCGCCTCTCCTTCCAGTTCTCTGCTGCCAATGACTGGAATTAACTACAAAAATCTCTGAAACTGGAAACACTTATCTCCCTCACTAGCTTTAAGCACCAGCTGTCAGAGCAGCTCACAGATTACTGCACCTGTACATAGCCCATCTATAATTTAGCCCAAACAACTACCTCTCCCCCTACTGTATTTATTTATTTACTTATTTAGCTCCTTTGCACCCCATTTTTTCTATCTCTACTTTGCACATTCTTCCACTGCAAATCTACCATTCCAGTGTTTTACTTGCTATACTGTATTTACTTTGCCACCATTATCTCACCTCATTTGCTCACATTGTATATAGACTAATTTTCTACTGTATTATTGACTGTATGTTTATTTTACTCCATTTGTAACTCTGTGTTGTTGTATGTGTTGAACAGCTTTGCTTTATCTTGGCCAGGTCGCAATTGTAAATGATAACTTGTTCTCAACTTGCCTACCTGGTTAAAAAAGGTAAAATAAAAAAATAAATGTACTGAATTTCCATTACACTCACAACATCCAGTATATACAAGACATTAATTTACTGTTATTTACAGTAGTCATATTTAATCTCCATAATACCATTCATGAAATATATAATGGTACATATTCAGGTAAGTATTTACAGTAGCCTATTACTACAGACATTTTTTTTTACTAACTTTAACCAATTACCCATCATTACAGGAGTGGAATTGTGATGAATACGTGTAATCTAATGATAAAAGTGTCTGGCATACATATAATGACTAGTAGAGAATATCCTAATTTAAATCACCATCATATATTTTCCATAGATTATTGTTTTAAACATTTTAAATATCTGAAATATCACAACATTGTACTAAAATATTACTGATAGCAAGTTGTATGTACTGTATAATGACTTTGTATATTTTTAATGTTGCGAGCTTAAACATAAAAAAATAATTGACAATATAACTTTAATGGGTGAATACGGAAAATATAATGGACCGCTTGGACAGATCACAGATCACTGACCTGATCACTCCGCTTGTATCCCTCCACAATTGCCAAAATGAACAATTGCCTGTGTTGTGACATTGTATTGATTAATTTGACGAGTGCTGTTCATCGAATGATTAACTGTTTATAATTACATGATTAAGTAAAGCAGGTAATTATTATCATTTACTCAGTAACCTGCAGCACCATGGGAAAGTTTGGTTTTATTGAGTTTCTATTTCCCAAATTAACTCAAATAATATCAGAATATTGATTTTTCAACAATTGCTAATGAATCAATTTCCTCTACAGTCTCATGCTGAATGTCGCATAATCTGGGAATCTGCACAAACCCGGGTCCCACTAAATAAGTCCATACCCCACCAATTGAGTTGATCATTTATTTACTGACAAGCTAAAATAATAATATAAGATACACATAAACAAACACACAGTCTAGGCTATTGATTAGAACTTAGTACAATGAAACAGGTCCCTAGCGTGCCAACACCATATGACATGTGTTGCACAAAATGGGGATTTCAAAAGAGAGAGAAAGAGAGAAAAGCACACTTGGGTACATTTGTAACTATGCTTAGTTTATCCCTAATCTTGCCCTGAACTGCCACTCTTATGGGTCAGAATATAATGATGTAATTACGTGTCGAAGGGCTCTGATTGGGTATCTCCTCGTGGACCGAGTTCCTCCTTCTCCTCTGATGGCGGCCCTTCTGTTGTTACCGGGTGTAACTCTCAGATTGTCCACACGATGTCAGTGTCCTTTCTCTTAGTGGTCTGTTTCCTCACCCTCGTTCTGAAAGGGGGTCTTCTGAGTACGGTCAGCCGTGTAGCTCAGGGCTCCAGTGTAGGAATGAAAGCAGTGTAGACACACGATTCCTTGGAGAGTGGTAACCGGGTGGTCTGCTTGAGTTCACCTTCTTAGACATAGCTAATCATCCGTAGCATAGATTGTTAAAAGGTTCCTTTGTCTTCAACCTTGTGTTGTGTTTTGGGTTTGCGACTACCTCAGAGCTTGGCTGTAGCTCGTGGTCACCTAGTCTGATATGTTAATTCTTAACTTACATCTTTTATACCCTCTGGTCAGAAATGTGTGTTTCCGTCTTTAAGGCAATTTCTCTGGGCGTCGCTAGTTATGAGGCAAGGTCTGGATTTGACTCAGATCCAATTTAGACAACTAACTTCACACTTCATCTTTACAAAACATTCTCTTTGATCTGGACATTTTCCACAAAAAAAATACAGTATGTGAACATCAGGTACATATTGTAAAAGCTCTTCAAGTTACAATGTTTTCGCTATAACGTTGTCATTTAACTTTGAATAACATAACAAAAACGACACATCATTTTCATATTCCGTCTATCGTCATTACCACCATTTTGGCTGACGAAACATCAGTCCATGTATTGCATGTTACAGGCCTGAGGTAGGTTCTCCATAGGCCCATCATACATTCCATTCCTACACAGTGAGAGGACAAAGGGATTTTCTCTGCTGCCTTAAGATTTACAATGGGCGTGAGGTCATAAAACCCCCCACGGCCATACTTCTTGGTCTCTCCCCCTCAAATCAAACTTTAAATCAAATCAAATTAAATTTTATTGGCCACATACACATGGTTAGCAGATGTTAATGTGAGTGTAGCGAAAGTAATATCTAACAAATAATCTAACAATTCCCAACAACTACCCACAAATCTAACAAGTAATCTAACAATTCCCCAACAACTACCTAATACACACAAATCTAAAGAGGTGAATGATAATATGTACATATAAATATATGGATGAGCGATGGCCGAGAGGTATAGGCAAGGTGCAGTAGATTGTCACGTTTGTAATAACGATGAGACCAAGGCGCAGCGTGAGATGAATACATTATTTTTTTAAAACGAAGAACACTTACACAACCTAACCAAACGACCGTGACACTATAAACATGCGTGCTGACATGCAACTACACATAGACAATAACCCACAAAACCAAAATGGAAAATGGCAACCTAAATAGGATCCCCAATCAGAGACAACGATAAACAGCTGTCTCTGATTGGGAACCAATTCAGGCCACCATAGACCTACATATACCTAGACATACCAAAACCCCATAGACCACCCTCGTCACACCCTGACCTAACCAAAATAATAAAGAAAACTAAGATAACTAAGGTCAGGGCGTGCCATAGATGGTATAAAATACAGGATATACATGTGATATGAGTAATGTAGAATATGTAAACATTATTAAAGTGGCATTATTTAAAGTGACTAGTGATCAATGTATTAAAGTGTCCAGTTATTGGGTCTCAATACAGTATATACATGTGATATGAGTAATGTAAGATATGTAGACATTATTAAAGTGGATTGGATTTGGATTGGCATTGTTTAAAGGGACGGGGGATATTTATTTATTAAAGTGTCCAGTGATCGGGTCTCAATGTGGGCAGCAGCCTCTCTGAGTTAGTGATGGCTGTTTAGCAGTCTGATGGCCTTGAGATAAAAGCTGTTTTTCAATCTCTCGGTCCCAGCTTTGATGCACCTGTACTGACCTCGCCTTCTGGATGATAGCGGTGTGAACAGGCAGTGGCTCGGGTGGTTATTGTCCTTGATGAGCTTTTTGGCCTTCCTGTGACATCGAGTGCTGTAGGTGTCCTGGAGGGCAGGTAATTTGGTCCACTGTCTGTGTGGGTGGACCATTTCTCCACTGCTGACCCCTCAATGTGGATAGGGGGGTGCTCCCTCTTCCGTTTCCTGAAGTCCACGATCATCTCCTTTGTTTTGTTGACGTTGAGTGAAAGGTTGTTTTCCTGGCACCACACTCCGAGTGCCGGTGATCAAGCCCATTACTGTTGTGTCTTCTGCAAACTTGACACCTACCTTTAAACTGGACATCATTGCAAAATCTAAAGAAATCAGCAAAGACCTCATGAAAAACATTTTTGACCTCCACACAGTGTTTTTGATATGTCTGTTAATAAACTGCCTTTGACCTGTTGATGCCATGCTCCTGTTTTAGAGTATGACTGGATCTGCTCTGTGTGGTTTGATGGCGTCCGATCCTTCAGACTGAAAGAGTGTAGAGGTAACTCAGGTATACAGTATATACTACTTGAAATAGTATTCTAAAGCTACACTCTGTCCACCTATGTACTTATTCAAAATACAAAACGCTGACAGATGAACGATTAACTTGAGTGCGTGCTTGCTGTAGATGGCCATCATTTCTGGTGACAATTTAAGCAAAACTATCGCGTTTAAGGTATTTTTGTTGTGCCCTCTTCATGACTGTCTTGGTGTGCTTGGACCATGTTAGTTTATTGGTGGACACCAAGGAACTTGAAGCTCTCAAACTGCTCCACTGCAGCACCTTCGATGAGAATTGGGGCGTGCTCGGGCCTCCTTCTCCTGTAGTCCTCCAATCATCTCCTTTATCTTGATCACGTTGAGAGAGAGGTTGTTGTCCTGTCACCACACGGCCTATAGGCTGTCTTGCCGTTGATCAGGCCTACCACTGTTATGTCATTGGCAAACTTAATGATGGTGTTGGAGTCATGCCTGGCCGTGCAGTCATGAGTGAACATGGGAGTACAGGAGGGGACTGAGCATGCACCCCTGAGGGGCCCCTGTGTTGAGGATCAGTGTGAAGGATGTGTTGTTACCTACTCCTACCACCTGGGGGCGGCCTATCAGGAAGTCCGGGATTCAGTTTCAGAGGGAGGTGTTTAGTCCAAGAGTCCTTAGCTTATTGATGAGCTTTGGGGGCACTATAGTGTTGAACGCTGAGCTGTAGTCAATGAATAACATTTTCACATAGGTGTTGATGTGAGCCATGACCATTCTTTCGAAGCACGTCATGGCTACAGACGTGAGTGCTATGGGTCGGAAGTCATTTAGTCAGGTTACCTTAGTGTTCTTGGGCACAGGCACTATGGTGGTCTGCTTAAAACATGTTGGTATTACAGACTTGGACAGGGAGAGGTTGAAAATGTCAGTGAAGACACTTGTCTTTTGGTCAGCGCATGCTCGCAGTACACGTGAATGTTGACCTGTTTAAAGATCTTACTCACATCGGCTACGGAGAGCGTGATCACACAGTCTTCCGGAACAGCTGGTGCTCTCATGCATGTTTCAGTGTTATTTGCCTCGAAGCGAGCATAGAAGTACTTTAGCTCATCTGGTAGGCTCGTGTCACTGGGCAGCTCTCGGCTGCGCTTCCCTTTGTAGTCTGTAATAGTATGCAAGCCCTGCCACATCCAACGGGCGTCAGAGCCGGTGTAGTACGATTCGATCTTAGTCCTGGATTGACGCTTTGCCTGTTTGATGGTATATCGGAGGGCATAGTGGGATTTCTTATAAGTTTCCGGGTTAAAGTCCCGCTCCTTGAAAGCTGCAGCTCTAGACTTTAGCTCAATGCGAATGTTACCTGTAATCCATGGCTTCTGGTTGGGTTATGTACGTACGGTCGCTGTGGGGTATGATGTCATCGAAGCACTTATAGATGAAGCCCATGATTGATGTGGTGTACTCCTCAATGCCATCAGAGGAATCCCGGAACATATTCCAGTCTGTGCTAGCAAAACAGTCCCGTAGCTTAGCATTCGCTTCATCTGACCACTTTTTTATTGATCTAGTCACTGGTGCTTCCTGCTTTCATTTTTGCTTGTAAGCAGGAATCAGGAGGATAGAATTATGGTCAGATTTGTCAAATGGAGGGCGAGGGAGAACTTTACATGTTTCTCTGTGTGTGGAGTAGAAGTTTTTTTTCTTCTGGTTGCACATTTAACATGCTGATAGAAATTTGGTGAAACAGATTTAAGTTTCCCTGCATTAAAGTCCCCGTCTAATAGGAGCGCCGCCTCTATGTGAGCGTTTTCTTGCTTGCTTATGGTGAAATACAGCTCATTCAATCCTGTCTTAGTGTCAGCCTCTGACTGTTGTGGTATGTAAACAGGTAAGATACATACAGAAGAAAATGCTCTCGGTAGGTAGTATGGTCTACAGTTTATCATGGGATACTCTACCTCATGTGAGCAATAGCTTGTGACTTCCTTAGATATCGTGCACCAGCTGTTATTTACAAAAAGACATAGTCCGCCGCCCCTTGTCTTACCAGACGCCTATGTTTTATCCTACCGGTGCAGTGTATAACCAGCCAGCTGTATGTTGATCTGGGTCTGGGCCTGTTCCCGAGAAAGCAGTATGTCGTTCACGTTGCCCTCGTCAGACTCGTTTAAGGAGCTCTGGATTACGGAGCTCTGGATTACAAGATTTTGGCATTTGGATATTAAGCTGATTGAAGCTGATTGAAATTTGGATGACAAGAGATTGAAATATAGATAATGTCACGTTGGTATGAATGATTTGGGAGACAGGCGCAGGAATGCGTAATATGTTTTTATTTTATTTTATTACATCTCTTATCAGTGGAGATTGATGGTGCAACGTTATTATGTATGTGGAGATATGAACGGAGAAAGTACTATTCCTGATTATGCTATTACTAAAGAACACTAGTGAATTGGTGATGTAACACAAATGTATAATGGGTTAATAGAGATAAAGTAACCTAATATTGATTATAATGGTTTACTAGAGATCTGAGGAAGTAACAATAGAAACAATTATAATAATATACAACTTGCACACCCACGCATAGATGTACCTAAGTGGTGTAAAAAGTATTCATAGAAATGAAAGAATGTATAAAAGTTTCAGAGAGTTTAATTTGCTAGGTAGAGATTTATTATGGACAGAACACACCATCTATAGGGGACTGATAGACAGAGCCAGCCCAGTTATTGTGAAAGTTGATCCCAGAAAGAGACTCTAGTCTCGAGAGCTAGAAGCTCCCTCCAAAGTTTGTCTCTTCCCTTCTGAATTAGCAGATTTATTTATAAATTCAGCGCATTACATGTTCATCTTAAAATAATAGACATTTAGTCAGTGTGAAGCAGAAAGTGTGATCCGAGTGTATTAGATTGAAAAGGTCTTCGTATTAGGAAGGGAGTCCAAGTTGAGGGAAACAGATATCGAGACTAGTGAAAACAACAAAGTGAATGGTAATTGGCTTTCATATAACACTCCAATGATGCAATATCTTAGAAATTTGAAGAGTAAATGTTTCAATACAAGGTCACATGACGAACAGAGGGATTGAGCATTGGGACTAAAATTAAATTAGAGGCCGCCGTCTGGTGTTTGGGTTAGCGATAAGCTTCCTGTGGAACTATAGACAGTGGAGAAATATGAGACAGAGATATGAATAATTGAAGAAGACACAATTTCCAATTATTATTACTACATTCTATAGTTTGGGTAGCACCAGTGATTTAAGTAAAACAATAATCTTCTTCCATTATGTGGAACTGTGTCCAGAATAAGTATTGAAGTATTGAAGTGAAACAAGACAAAATAAAGAAACAACGAAACGTGACTATGTGGTGCACAAAGCACAAAATAATATCCCACAAACACAGGTGGGAACAATACTACCTAAATATGATCCACAATTAGAGACAACGATTACCAGCTGCCTCTAATTGGGAATCATACAAATCACCAACATAGAAAAAATAAACTAGAACCCCACATAGAAATATTAAACTAGACTACCACCTAGTCACGCCCTGACCGACTCCACCATAGAGAAACAAGGGCTCTCTATGGTCAGGACGTGACAGCAGATGTGTTAAACAACAGGTTTCATATTTTGACACGTTTTTTGTCACAGGGACAGTTTGTACAGAACTCTATGTCAATGCTACAGGTCAAAATGACAATGATTACAAGAGAGGGGCTCTGGGATTGTTTACTTTACGGGACACTGTATCATCTGATGTGTCTGAAGTATAATTCTGTATACACATGATTTTATCAAGACTTCCTACCCCAGACACAGTAAACTCAATTAAGAATTCGATTTTTTGGGACTGATTAAGATGTGCAAACTAAGTACATGTTAATTTTCTTTCTTCCAGGAATGATGGGAATGTCCGCTACCAAGTTTTTAAAAACATGTTTATCAATGATTCTGCATCTCTCCTTGGAAAGGCTTTCTGAGGCAGGTGCCTTAGGAGAGCAGTTAAAGGTACCCAGATCCAGCTGTCAAGGGAGCTCCCAAATTGAGTAAGACCCGGCCATTTTACCATTATTACCACACACACTCCAGAACCCACACACAACCCACATGTTAGTGTTGTTACTACTCTGTTTTGTGCAGGGACTTTTATTTTGGTTTTAGTATGTTTTTCACAGGTTAGAAAGGATGCACCTTAAAGGGTACACAAACAACATTTTCTGAAGTATCTAATGTCAGAGTTTTGGTTGTACACATGTCAATTATATTGATAAGAAATGTACTGAAAAATCCAATGTAAACCTGGTACAAAAAAAATGTGAAATGTTTGAAATTTCTTCATTTCTGAGGTATAGAGAATATAATGGGAAAGAAACACTCACTTAATGGGGCTGAATGACCTCTGACCTCTGTTCTGACTTCCTGGTGAGGCCTGATCATCCTCAGTAGAAAGACTAGAGACATTGAGTGAGATTTAAATGGGCGATGTAAACAATGATAATTAGAAGAAGTTTATAATTTATCAATAGTCGTATGTGTGATTTGGAACAAGAGAAGGACAGAGAGAGAGAGAGAGAGAGCGCTGCCCCTGAATGAGGGACACCTGTCTCAAGTTTATTGAACTATTCCTCAAATTACCTCATGGGATACAATTAAGTTAAGATGGAGTTTTCAGGGGTTGTAATTCAAATGTTATTAGTTATTTTAACAGGTGGTGTTGTGTTTTTTTTTGGATGCATGAATCAGGATATGAGTCACGTGTCAAAAGGGGGAATTACCAGTCCCCTTCGGGCCCTGGCCCTTTGGTAAATATGCAAATAGATTTTGTTCATGGCTGCTTATAAAAGGAAGAAATATAGACTGCTCAAAAAAATAAAGGGAACACTTTAACAACACAATGTAACTCCAAGTCAATCACACTTCTGTGAAATCAAACTGTCCACTTAGGAAGCAACACTGATTGACAATACATTTCACATGCTGTTGTGCAAATGGAATAGACAACAGGTGGAAATTATAGGCAATTAGCAAGACACAAGGAGTGGTTCTGCAGGTGGTGACCACAGATCACTTCCTATGCTTCCTGGCTGATGTTTTGGTCACTTTTGAATGCTGGCGGTGCTTTCACTCTAGTGGTAGCAACAACACAGCAGCAGGACCGCTACCTCCGCCATTGTGCAAGGAGGAGCAGGAGGAGCACTGCCAGAGCCCTGCAAAATTACCTCCAGCAGGCCACAAATGTGCATGTGTCTGCTCAAACGGTCAGAAACAGACTCCATGAGGGTGGTATGAGGGCCCGACGTCCAGAGGTGGGGGTTGTGCTTACAGCCCAACACCGTGCAGGACATTTGGCATTTGCCAGAGAACACCAAGATTGGTAAATTCGCCACTGGCGCCCTGTGCTCTTCACAGATGAAAGCAGCATGACCGGTTTGGCGGTGGGTCAGTCATGGTGTGGGGTGGCATTTCTTTGGGGGGCCGCACAGCCCACCATGTGCTCGCCAGAGGTAGCCTGACTGCCATTAGGTACCGAGATGAGATCCTCAGACCCCTTGTGAGACCATATGCTGGTGCGGTTGGCCCTGGGTTCCTCCTAATGCAAGACAATGCTAGACCTCATGTGGCTGGAGTGTGTCAGCAGTTCCTGCAAGAGGAAGGCATTGATGTTATGGACTGGCCCGCCCGTTCCCCAGACCTGAATCCAATTGAGCACATCTGGGACATCATGTCTCGCTCCATCCACCAATGCCACGTTGCACCACAGACTGTCCAGGAGTTGGTGGATGCTTTAGTCCAGGTCTGGGAGGAGATCCCTCAGGAGACCATCCGCCACCTCATCAGGAGCATGCCCAGGCATTGTAGGGAGGTCATACAGGCACGTGGAGGCCACACACACTACTGAGCCTCATTTTGACTTGTTTTAAGGACATTACATCAAAGTTGGATCAGCCTGTAGTGTGGTTTTCCACTTTAATTTTGAGTGTGACTCCAAATCCAGACCTCCATGGGTTGATAAATTTGATTTCCATTGATAATTTGTCTGTGATTTTGTTGTCAGCACATTCAACTATGTAAAGAAAAAAGCATTTAATAAGAACGTTTCATTCATTCAATCTATATATATAATGTGTTATTTTAGTGTTCCCTTTATTTTTTTGAGCAGTGTATGTTGGTAATGGTTGACAGTTACTCCAAATTAATTTAAGTTTCCCCACCTTGAGTGATATATCTGTATTGCTGCTGTTTTGTTTACTTTATTCTTGTCTTGCTTCAATAACAAATCTCACCAGATTGGGTCTGCTGGATGGTCGGGATTTCTCCCTAAGGATTAGCCCTCTAACTCCCTGACCATATAACTCTGCAGTGAGATCGCCAAGATGATAGGGGAGTATATGCCAATTTTTTTCTATGGATTCAACTGTGTGTTGTGATTCTCTTTGACATTTGTTTTAGAAATCTGTATTAAGTATATTGGTAGCGTTAGGAAGTGCAACCTGACCCCATTTACACTGGATATTGGACAGGCAATCACTTAAATCTACAAACCTCAGATTTCCCACTTCCTGGTTAGATTTTCCTCAGGTTTTCGCCGGTTTTCACCGGCTATATGAGTTCTGTTATACTCACAGACATTGTTTAAACAGTTATAGAAACGTCAAATTGTTTTCTATCCAAATCTATTAATAATATGCATATCCCAGCTTCTGGGCCTGAGTAGCAGGCAGTTTACGCTGGGCACGCTTTTCATCCGGACGTGAAAATACTGCCCCCTATCCCAAAGAAGTTAAGTCAAAACATTCTACTGCAAATGGTTTTGTAGGTAAGAGCTATGGAAACAATCTGAGTCTGTAGATCCCTTGTGTGTATTTTAGATTGTACAACCCGGAGTGAAGGGTTTGAAAGTGTCTGTTTTTGCTTTTGAAAGTGTTGATTTTGTTTACTTGCTACTTTGATTGTAGATTTGAGCTTCATTATGATGATTATAAATTAAATTAGATCCAGTTCCGTTAATAGAAGTATTACATTTATTCTGATTTATTATAATGGTGTATTTTGATATAGAAGCTTATTATCACAAGTAATAAGATAGTAGAATGTGACAGACATTTTTATCATGTGACGAGACACCCTTGAAAATGTTAATCTTGTCTTAGTGTCATAAATAATCATTGGTTCCTGCCTGTGTGTCACGACTAGTCAAGGTGGGTGGAATCAGGCTCAGAGAGCAAATAATGAATAAAGGTTTATTCTCCGGTGAACAACAATAAACACGGACAACCCAAAATACAAACAGGGTGAAAAATATCCAAAACAGGAATTAACAGACAAACCGGAGAAAATAAAACACAAAAACACCGACAGCCGAAACGAAATGTCAAAAACAAACAATCCCGCACAAAACAAGGGCGGGACAACCTACATTATATACAGATACTAATTAACTAACACACAGGTGAAAACAATCAGACAAAAGCAACAGATAACCGAAAAGGGATCGGTAGTGGCTAATAGGACGGTGACGACGACCGCCGAGCACAGCCCGAACGGGCAGGAGAGCCAACCTCGGCGGAAGTCGTGACACTGTGCTTGGTAAAGATATGAGTGGGGGGGGCGATATGACCCCCTCCTTAGTACCATCTGGCAGAATGTCCAGAATATGTTATTTAAGTTATCATAGGAGACGGTGCCAGACACATGCCTAAACCAAACCTGTGAACTATGCCTATGTAACGTGTCTGTAACCAGTATTTAAGAGATCTAACGGGACTGCCCCAGGGAGAAGCTCACTTCAGACAGGTACTTTATGCATCTAAGTTTGATTGTAATCTCTCCAGCATGCTGTTAGTAAACAATGATTCATTTAAGATTGACTTCGAGTGTCCCTGTGTAAAATTTCAATGACACATACAATATAGCTCAGAATTTGAATGATTTATTTTATACATTATTTTTTGCTAATCTTTATTTACATTTACATTTACATTTAAGTCATTTAGCAGACGCTCTTATCCAGAGCGACTTACAATTATCAAGGGTGACAATAATTTGGGACCAGACAGTACATATTATGTGAGAACGTAATAATTTAATCAGCATTGTATACAGCGGGGGTCTTAAATTGTTGTGACACCCTTGATGAAGATTGGAAATAATGACCCTGTAAAACAAATCATTCTAATACTGAGTTACATTGTATGCTAAACAAAATAGAAAAAAATGTTATTGTATGCCAATACAATTTCTCGGCGAAAGAGATGTTGTTTGCTTCTCGAGGCGCAGCGGTCTAAGGCACTGCATCGTAGTGTTAGCTGTGTCACTACAGATCCTGGTTCTATTCTAGGCTGTGTCGCAGCCGGCCGCGACCGGGAGACCCATGAGGCAGTGCACAATTGGCCCAGCATCGTCTGGGTTTAGGGGAGGGTTTGGCCGGATGGCCGGGATGTCCTTGTCCCAACGCATTCTAGCAACAACTGTGTCGGGCCGGGCGCATGCACGCTGACTCGGTCGCCAGGTGTACAGTGTTTCCTCCGACACATTGGTGTGCCTGGCTTCCAGGTTAAGCGGGCATTGTGCATTAAGACATTGATGGACGTCAAATATTGACTTGTATCACAGGCGACCTGGCTGAGTTTTCAATTAATTTTGAAATTTGTCAAAAAGTTTTCCAAATTTTGGATAAAATGTCCATGTAAACACATAAACTGATCCTTCGTGAAACACAACGATAATGTTGTCCCTAGTGGCTGGTTTCCTACTATGTGATAGGCTAAAATAAAAATATATATATTTTCATCGCTGGATTTGAACTTGCAACTTTTGGAATCAGATGCTTATGACAGATTTGGAGTAAGAGGTAGATGCTTACAACACATACGGAATTGAAGGCAGATGCTTACGCCCATCTGCCATCCCCTTGCCCCTTCCACAACGCCCTAGCAATACCAAGACCTACTAGGATTTTGGATAAAATGTGCAATGTTCGACAGGAAAATAAGATTAAAAAAACAAACTTAAACACATAAATTGTGCCTTTGTGAAACACAAAGATAGCATAAGAACTTTTTGAGTCAAGTACATGGTACTATTTGACAAACGTGTAAATGTGTCAAAAACTTGTCTGTGTCTTACCAGCTCTATTTGTCGAGAATAACTGGGTCTGTGTAGAGAATGACTGGATCTGCTCTGCGCAGTATGATGAGGTCTGATCCTTCAGACTGAAGTGGTATAGTGAGAACTCAGGTGTAAATACAGTTGAATTAGTATTCTAAGCTAAGCTCTGTCTAAGTAATTATACATTCAAAACACAAAAGGCCAACCAGTGCAATAAAACACATAGGGGCCGATTCCGACGTAGAATTTCACAGCTTTGCTAAGCATGCCTTTTGTATGCATTCAGTGTTTTGCATTCAGATTTACCTTATTCAGTCGCGTAATGGGCTTTGCAGGCGTGGTTCCCTTGCATGCTTAATAAATGTAATTCAACCGAAAACCCTCACACTTACTGGCCAACAGATTTTCTCGTGAGGTTTTCATATAATAGGGTTTTCAGTCAATTTATTTTAAGCCATCCCTTTTAACTCGGTGTACCTTTAATTCAAATTTTGTTGACAGACTAAAATATATTGAGAGAACGGGTTCAGGAAATAGAGAGCAATGAAGGAATTCTATCTACAGTGGTTGCTCTGTAAAAGTTGGGTCACACTGCAGCACACCTTGCGGGCTGCACAGAATTCTATGGCACATTATTTAATTGTCAGCCACTGTTGCCATTAATGCTAGTTAGTGCTAGTTTGACCACCAGAAGGCATCTTGGAGAAGCATTTGATAGTCTTCAATATTGTCTGTACTAGAAAAGGTGCTGAAATAGTTGACCACACGCGGGTAGGCTATTGCTTCCAATCCTATTGCCTCCAATCCTATTGCTTCCAATCCTATTGCTTCCAATCCTATTGCTTCAAACTTCAATATGCTTTTTAAATAAGTAAGACCTACACCACTTTTAACAGCACGTTACTCAACACTAGTGAGACTCACGTCACCTATGGTAGGCCTACAGTATATCTAAAATAAATTTTTGTCAATGGCGTGACTCTTCGCCAATAATTTAATTTCGAAGATTGGAGGATTTGTCAAGGGGTGCGTAACTGGTGGCATGGAAGTCAAACGCAGGAGATCAGAATTTGGTAAATAGCCGGAGCCGTTTAATGTACATAACTACCGGCGTACAAAAGTAACAAAACACATGGGCACAACAGCCTGTATCGCACCAGTCACATAAAGAGCATGTACTTACAATAAACAATTCCCGACAAGGACATGGGGGAAACGGAGGGAACATATACACCATGTAAATAGGGAATTGAAACCAGGTGAGTGCTAGAAGACCGGTGACGTCGACTGCCGAACTTCCACCTGAACAAGGAGAGGAACCGACTTCGGTAGAAGTCGTGACAGGATTCTAAATGAATATCTAAGGGCAATTTTTTGTTAGGGCAAATCTGAACTCAGAGAATATTTAAGGGGCTTTCATATCATTCTAAAAAAATAACGATATTTTGGAGTTGTTTTCATTTTCAAATAACCGAAAGTGAGTGAGAAAAACATAGGGTGAGACATTTTTAATAATTTGTAAATAAAGCCAGTTTGTTATTTAGAATGATTTATTTCTGTTTTTGGAGGGAGAGAAACCAAAAGCCCACTATCACCTCATGGGACTCCCGGTCGCTGATGGCACTACCGAACCTGTATCAACACAGTTTGCACTGCGATGCCTTGTCTTAGACCACTGCACCACTAGAGAGGCTCCATCCACAAAGTTTTTAATGCTTTAATGCTGATCAATTGCCTTGCACAAAGTATCTATTGTCCCGAAATTAGCCCATAATGGTGCTGTACCACGTGACCGGCCGGGAGTAGGCTACAGTACTACAGTAAGAGCAAAATAATCCTAATTGTAGTCTAAGTTTATCTTAGAATAAAAACCTTTAGTGTAACAACAGTTTTAGTAAGTAATACTGACGAGTAGTAACAAAACGAGTGTTCGTGTGTAGGATAGAAGAATAGCAATTCTTACACTATTGTTCTAAATTCAATCACCTTCTTCATCCTCATCATTCAGTTCATTGAAATTCTATTTTGCACCTTGGTCCGGTCATTTCCACGACGACGTCCGTGACACACTGTCAGTGTTAGTTTGATTTTAAAACTGTAGAATTTGCAGTGTATGCAACAATTCACTTGTTAATGTACTTATTTAAAGAGAAGAGAATATGATGTTACTATTGGTGTATTAAAATGAGAGTTAAGGTGATGTCACCTTGTCACCTTGTCACCGTGACATGGGGGAGGGGACAAGTAACTTTATGATCAACCTTGAGCAATGTAGAAGCAACCGTTATTTTTCATACTTTGATCAGATTTCCTTCAAATATCATCCAATTTCATGAAAAACATGATTTTGACTGTTCATGACCTTTAACACGAGATCATTTGCTGTTGTAATAATCACAAAGTTAAAACACATGTATAGGACTTATTTTATAAACTATATTAAACTACCGTGGGTATTTGAAAAGTCGGTATTCTCAAATAAACCACAAACTACAACCATTTTCTGCCCAGGTCTAGTGTTTAAGGGGGATTAGTATAGCCCCACTCGCTCTGAGACACATGCCGTTATTGTAGCGATGGACAGCCCAATGGGCTGTGAAATCAAACATGGGTGCTACCAGCCAAGCCTAGCTGTGTGTGTGCGTGTGCGTGTGTGTGTGATTGTGTTACCATTGTGTGTGTGTGTGTGTGTGTGTGTGTGTGTGTGTGTGTGTGTGTGTGTGTGTGTGTGTGTGTGTGTGTGTGTGTGTGTGTGTGTGTGTGTGTGTGTGTGTGTGTGTGTGTGTGTGTGTGT